>NW_010267170.1:0-1215 GCF_000690775.1 Eurypyga helias | reverse complement strand
AGCCAGAGTTAAACCACAACAGGAGACTGAGATTTGCAGGGGTGTGTCCTGGTGCTAAAAGGGTGCTTGCTCTGTATCCCTGGCAGTCTAAATTATACTGAAAAGCAGATGGTCTTCTGCTGAAGTTGGTTGCCATGCAATGTAGCCTGAGTGTCTGTATGGATAAAACTATCACAGCAATGGTTAATTTGCTTGCAGAGCAAAGAGTAGCCAGTAAATTATCTTTCTGTAGGTTGGCAGAAGTGTACAAAATCTAGTTTGGTTACATTAAGTATTTCTTCTGTGCTTTTTTCCTCTTCCAGATGGCTATAGCCAAAATAGACCGTATACAATATGATGTTTTAAATATATGCGTTTCTTTAACGTGCAACATTTGGCATGTTTGTATATACATCTAGGTTGACTGCATATATGTAGAGAGGGATGTACATATGAGAAAGTACAGCAACATGTGCCCATAAAAATAGCAAATGACAGCCTTTTATAAAGAGGAAAACTCACAATCCTTGCCTTTTGCATACACCAAGCGTAGAACTGATTTACAGTCAAGAAGAAAAGCAGAACCATCTCGCTGTCTCTTGAGAATTAAAACAACACAACACCAACATCCAGAAGGCCCCAAAGGTGCTGCGGCACACTAGCAAATCCAAGGTGGTTTATGATATATATATATATTTGTCGGCCATTTGTTTTCCTTTGGAACTGCAAAGCAAGCAAGAAAGTTCCGCTGCCCTGCACGTCTGTTCAGCCTGTGCTGCCCCAGCACACGTAATGCTGAAGAATTGCTGTCTTCATATCCCACGTAGGTGCCGCGACTTTCCGCTCGGCACCTCCAAACTTTTATGGCTCCTGTCAGTGAACTGACACTGCGACCAAATGTCCTACGTTTGCCCATGGCGCATGGTAGGCAAATGGGGTCCAAGGGAGCTGGCTCCATAGTGTGTCCAAGAATTTAGCCTTTGACTTCCAGCTGCTGAAATTTTTCCATCTTATCCAAGCTTTTTGCTTTATGATTGTCTTCTTATCATCTCATTATTAGGCAGTAGAGAAATCTGTAACTCTTGGTTCAATACTTTCTGTTTTCTCCTGGCTTTACATCTGCTGGGGCTTTTCTTACCTCCTCAGAGCTTCACAGTGTCCTTTAGCTCGCTGGTGATGACTGTGTTTTCTCTGTTACTGTGAAACCTGTGCTGTTGTTGCATATTTCTAAGTAAT
>NW_010267169.1:10555-15165 GCF_000690775.1 Eurypyga helias | reverse complement strand
TATGATTCTATGATTCTATACCTATGTTAGTGTCTTGGCCAACCCAGTGTGCCATGGCATCAGGAAGCAGGGAAGGGACTGGACTGCTAAGATGCAGGGTGCAGCAGATAATGCCATAATCACTGGTGGCTTCCAGAGAGACAAAATGAAGAAACACAAGGAATGGCATAGCCTGAATCCACTGTGGCTGGATCAGGGCAGTGTTATATGGCTTCTGAAGGTCTTATTCTCACATGATTTCTGTTTGACTCAGAGGAGAAGGAAGCCTCTACTGCAGGATTAAAAGCTGAAAGCTGTTTATTCTTTGAGGGAGAACACCTTGAGAAAGAGAAACACGCTCCTGGAAAGACACAGCACAGCCTGAGGGAGGAAAAGCATCCCATGACAGCTGATCTGGTAGCTAATCCACCTAGCTATTTAAAACATACTCCAAGGTTTTTTTTTTCCTAAAAGGAATATGCTTAGCATCAGTTTTCATCCAATAGATTCATCCTCCTTCCATCCATGCCAGTGAAGAGACTTTTTCTTATTAATTCAGTCATGTTGAAGATGAACCTTGACCACAGCTGAGAACCCTCCTACCTTTCTCTTTGGTTATCCCTTCCCATCTCGTACAGCAGGCTGTCCTGGATCATCAGTCAGCCATACTCCATGTCAGGTCAGCCCGTGACTAAACCACCTTTTGGTTGGATGTGCTTATTGGTGTGCGTGTCATCGGCACATCTGCAGCACCCAGCTGCCGTGCAGCCAGATGTGCAAGGTCTGCCTCCTCCAAAAGCAAGAGCCAGCCATCCCGTGCACAGGCAGGCACACTGAGCTGCACCTAGGAAGGACATACTGGTCCACCGCGAGCCACAATTTTGCTCGGGTTGGAGAAAGACCCACAGCGAAGGAAATGCTGTAGGGATAAAGGGGATCCACGCCTGGGAGGAAATCCTGCCATGTCCCTTAAAAAACACAAAATAAAGCTGGCAGAGGCAAATCCCAGGCACCAGCAACGAGGCTGGGCGGGAAAGCAGAGCAGGTCAGAGGAGACGCCTAACAGACATGCCAAGGTCAGACTGTGTAGGACAGGCCTGAAACAGGGCCCAGCCTCACGGGAAGCAGAGGGAAGAGCTGGGGCACAGTGCTCTATGGGGTTCCTGTGGAGACACCTCAGCACTTGAGGACCTGCTGGATGTGGGGCTCTGGCACCTCACAGAAGACTGTTGAGAACACTCAGCAAAGAGGTGCTTAAAGATGACAGAGTCCCATGCACCCCAGACACATTCCAGTCAGGGGAATGAGAGCATACCAGGGTGGAAAGAGCCCTGAAAGAGCCCTCAGGAGCTCTGTAATGTACGAGGATACACAGAGCCTTGACTCAGTCCTAATAATAAGCACCAACAATGACTCAGAAAGCTCCTTTGTTGGCTGGCCATGGGAGAGGAGCAGGAAGGAGCAGAGGAAGTCCCTGATGAAGGACTGATTGCCCACAGCATGTTCCTGGAAAAAACAGAAACATGCTTTTCATGTCCATGACGTATTTCCATTTCCGGACAATTCTGAAGCCTGTGCTTTCAATACACACAAGAAAGCACTTCATCCTGTGCACAAACCCAGTGTGTCCCTCTCAACGCACAGCAAGGAACAGAGAAGAGCAGCTAAATGGTGAGGAGGAGGGCTAGCAAGGGCTGAGCATGCGAGATATGACAGTCCAAGCCAGAAGACGAGTTACTGCCCTGCTCTTACTCATTCTCAGTGCAATGGCAGGAGCAAGCTCTGTCATGATGTTCCAACAGGACCGGCTCTCCATCCTGGGGAACATCCTCCAGAATTACTAATCCCGTATCAGAGGAGGTGAAGCATGGAGCAACAACCGGCGCTTGTGACCTTTTCAGTAATTTTTGCATGCCTGCTGCTTTCACAACAGCTTAAAATAACCCCAGACCTTCTGAAAGTAAAGTACTCAGAGATTGCAGAAGCATCTGGCCCTTCCTCTGCAAAGCCAGAATCTAGCACAGATGTATCTGGGGATGTAAATGTGGAGGCCAAGGAGCTATAGAGCAGGATTAATGCTGTAGTCCTGAACCCCAGCATCTGAAAGAGAAGTGTGACATCCCCTGTCCCATGACACTGCTGCTTTCAGCTCAGAGCAAATAGGTAAGCCCAAGCACTGCCCCTAAGTTTGGACCCAGGAGACATCTTAGCTCTCTTCCTCTTCTGTGTGCAAGGCTCCATGTATTAAGTTGTGTAACAGCACTGGGCTCTCTACCCTCACAGCGTGTAACCACCTACATCCCGTATTAGCCCAGGCAAGAGTATAGCCACACCATCTATCTGCAAGAGGGAGCATCTGTGTCTTCAGAAGGGGCTTCTTTGAGCACGATCCCTCCAAGAAGCACTTCTGTGAGCTCTAGGCTCCGTACACTGCACACGACTTGCTGGGATCTGCTGTTTTCCAGTGACGTCTCCTGTTTTGCACTGCACAGCGGGGCTGACGCTGCAGCAGCAGGAGAGCAGCTGAATGCCTAGAATGGGACTTGACCATCAGGCAAAACCCAGCCCAAGGGAAACAAACTGCAGCTTCCATCTTCTCAGCAGGTCGGTGCATCCTGCCCTGACCATGCAGCCCAGGGAGCAGTTATAGGCACCAACCACACTGTGAAAAGGGCAGAATTTTGGAATAACTTTTGTGTTTACATGGATAGCAAGCACTTCAAGAGCTGTTAATTCACCATGCAGATTTAATATGCCTTCCACAATTAAACTAGTCTCCAGCTACCTGTGCTCAGGATAAACCTAATGGAGGGCCAGAACCCCTACCTATGCCATTGCTACAGCCCAAAAATTTTTATTTTTTAGTGAAGCAGCTAGCTCTGGCCACCTGCAGGGATGTGGCAGCAGGCTAGATTAAAGCTTAGGTTAACCCCTCATGGAATTTTATGTACCTTTCCTTAGTCCTAGAGATAATACTCAGAACATACAGGCAAAGCTCAGTAGCAAATAAAGGAATTAGAAGTGAAAGTCTCGCATCCTGCTGGTGACCAGCACGTCTGCTGAACTTGAGGCTCTGTGCCTTCTGTGGTCAGCAGGGCAGCAAGAAGAAGAAAACATGGGGAGCCCCACCAGACTCCCTCCCGCTGCCCCCTCCCAAGGGCCCAAGGCTGCTCTCTATGGAAGATTCTCAAGACTTTGGCTGAAACAACACCAGCATTTGGGCAGGGCCTGGTGTTATTTTTAACGCTTGCTCACATAACTCTTTGGATGAATCCTGAGAAGAGCTTGTCACCAAAATAGTATACTGTGGGCACTATTTATACACCCACTGGCAGCACAGCAGGATATGCTAAGGAGGGAAAGCTAGAGGAACCCCCTTCCTCATCACAGCTTAGCAACTAGGGATATAGGGGGGCTCTAAAACATGGTTTGTTGTCTGGGCTAGTCCTCAGAAGTAAACCATCACCTGCAGATGGCCTGATATCCTTGTCTCTCCTGTTTAGGAGACTCTGGTCCACATGGGAGGAAAGCCCAGGTACAGCAGCTTTGGGGAGATGCATGGCTGTGTGTACAGGGGCTGTGTCCCAGCTGCTGTGGACTAAAAAGGGAACAGTTGTGCCTAAACACCAGCTAGGTCAGAAGAAAATACTGCTGCCCTCCTATTTTATCTACCCTTGGATACCAGCCAGGTCATGGTTTTTTGGACATCACTTCTTTTCCCTATACAGCCCCCGTACAGGTGTGCAGTGGTGGGGGACAGTGAAGCACCAAATGCCAGTGAGGCTCACTGCAGAGAAGGCACCAGACTAACCAGGCTGACTGACTCTCCTTCATCCCTAGGGCCAACAGCAGCCTCATGCCTTTCCATATCAAAACCACTTGGCCCAAGGAACTGAAGGGAAAAAAAACCCCAAACCTTTTGAGACTACCCAGGAAAAGGTGGCTCATCCCCTGTCTAATTTTCTGGGGTAAAAATAACCTCTCTAAAGCCATTTCCATGCCCACTGAACTTCTTTGATTTTTTGTCTTCTGTGAGTTTCTTCTCCCTCCCTCTTTCTCCCAAGACGCCTTCAGACTGCCCTCTACTTTCATGTCTCCTGGAAAAGCAGGTGACATGACCTGCAGAACACGCACAGGATGCTCCAGGAGAACAGAGAAGGCAGACAGGCTCTGGAGCACCAGCACACCACCCTTGAGCAGAAAGGGAGCCAGGCTTTGATTTTCCAGTGCATAGGTAAAAAGAAAATGGATATATATGTATTTTTTTTCCATGTAATTGTGGCTGCAGCCAGAGCAGCATACTGACTGTTTGTCAGAGCTACAGAACAATGCAAAATAAAACCACAAACACACTACTAATTGAAGCACATACACACCACTAATTGAAGCACGCTCTCCAGGCAGGGGCAGGACTGCCCACATCACTTTTAGCTGAACAAATGGAAGGCAGCATCTCCTACCTGGCCAGATACAATCTCCTCAGATCATGGGCTCAGCTCACTGCAGCTGGAAACGGTGCAGCAGCAATGGCATGAGAGCAGGAGAAAGAATACAGCATGCAGAGCCAGTGATAATCCAAAGCAAAAACAGCTCGGCCCCGTGCCGGCTCCGGGTTCAGCGAGCCGCGCCGC
>NW_010267169.1:7911-10467 GCF_000690775.1 Eurypyga helias | reverse complement strand
AGGGAGTCCTCCTGCTGCCAGTCACCTGCCTCTCCTCCGGCACAGCCATGCCAGGGTGCTGGTCTCACTCACGGAGCATGTGGGCAGGAGGGAGAAGCGAGGGCTGCAGGCTGCTGGCAGTGCAAGGGCCAGATTGCTAATGAAAGCCCCAGTGTAAATACAGATGGGCTCTGGAGAGGACTATGGCAGAAATGCAGCTCGTGTTACAGAGAGCCATTTACAGCAAGCCACGAAAGAGGAGAGCGTGGTGGGGCTGACTCCATGGCCTGCCTGCTCGAGCAGGAGGGCAGCTGCCTGCCATGGGGTGAAGTGACCACTGGCCAGGGGAGACCCCCCAGCTGCACGCTCTCCAGCAGCTCCATAAACAGCACCTCCTAGCAGCCACGCAAACTGATGCTATTTTCCATCCCCACTTGGGACACCCCCAGCCCCACGCCTTCTCTGATGCACAGTGCTACATCACGGCTGGGAGAAAGGCTAATAGAGCATCGCTCCATCCACGCGTGCGAACAGCTCATGCGGCAGGAGCCCATTCACATTGTCCAGGCCCCCTCCCCATGCTCAGGGGCTCTAGATCTTTGGGATTTAACCTCTCTCTCCAGTTCACCGCTTTTGGCACCTCCTGCTAGGGTTCTTCTTTCCCTCCCCTTTCATACCTTACATGCTGTGTTACACCAAATAAGGAAGATGAGGGATAGGAACTAGCTCAGGGGGTCTGGGGGCTTTGCCTCCGTTGTGCTCACAACGGGCACTGGCAGTAGGGGGTTTCTGCAGGTTTCAGCCACTGGCCATTAAACAAGCAGTGTCAGACTTCAGCAATAGGCTGAGAAGGAGCTGTTTCAGGATGCATACCATAGCGGGCACAACCTATTTTCAGTAAGCTGGGTGCCAGACAGGCATACGGCTCACACCAGTGACCTCTGGGTGCAACTGGTGACAACAAACAGACCGTTCATGTTGTTCTGTAGCAACTGAGGTCTGTTCTGCAGAGGCTGGGGGGACCGTCTTCAGAAAAATATTGCCTAGCCTCAGAAGTTTGGAAACAGTTGACTTAGGCCAATGTCATCAGTGAATGCTGTTAAAAATCTAGCTTCAAGGACAGCACAGGGACCCCAGAGTAGCAGGTGCATGTCCTGGTGATGCCCACATGAGGAGTGAAGCCAGCCAGGCATTAAGCCAGCATGAAATGAGAGCAGCGAATCTGTACTACCTATTGTGTATTGCCCAGAGAAATTGTGGATGTCCCATCTTCAAGGCCAGGCTGAATGGGGCTTTGAGCAACGTGGTCTAGTGGAGGGTGCCCCTGCCCATGGCAGGGGGTTGGAACTAGATGGTCTGTAGGGTCCCTTCCAACCCAAACCATTCTATGATTGTTTCCTCTCTCCAGCAAACTGGTGGTACAGCCTTCAACACAACTCAGAAAGATTATCTGAGTTAAAACTCCCTGTTCCAGCACACTACGATGTCCTTTACCTGGGCTGATATTGCGTGCAATGAGGAAGGTGCACAGATTCTCCACCGCAGCCCAGCCCAGCTCACCTTGGGATGAGTCTCCTGACACTGAGCTACCCTTGCACAATAAAAAAGCAAAATCTTCCCAATGTAAGAACAGTTAATCTGGTGCCAGGTGCAGCTCCCCAGGTCCATCTGAGACAAAACATAGCCACGACATCATCGCCAGGTATTCATCAACATGGGTAAGAGAGCTTTAGACAGGGAGCTGCTTCTCCAGACATGATGAGCCTTCATGACTTAATTCCTGTGTAGTGACAAACTGGGAACAGGTCTCTCCTGGGGTGAAGCAAGTACACTGACAGGCTGGTAAGCAAGACAACACTGAAGCCACATCTTAAACCAAGCTGCTTCTGCAGCCAAACTGGCCTCAGTCAGGGAACAGATATCCCCCAGATGATCCCAAAGGTTTTAAAACCATTCACAACAAGCCAGGGTCAAACGAGGCAGTTGGGAGTGTTTAGATCAAGGCTGCAGTAAGGCTCACCGCATCTGCAGCAACAGCAGTCTGGTCAAGGCACAAGTGACAGCCCTGCAGGGTCCACAGCACTGACCTCAGCTGGGGAGCCCTGCCTGCAAGGGCACCCCTGGGCTTTCTGAGCACATCTAGAAAGATGGAGAATCATAGAATCATAGAATGGTTTGGGTTGGAAGGGACCTTAAAGATCATCTAGTTCCACCCCCCCTGCCATGGGCAGGGACACCTTCCACTAGGTCAGGTTGCTCAGAGCCACATCCAGTCTGGTCTTGAAGACATCCAGGGATGGGGCATCATGGATGGCATCATGGATGGGGCATGAGAGAAGCGATACCCACAGAAAGTGGGGCTTGGCAATCTGTACAGCCTGTCCTCACACTGCTTTGGGAGCTGCTCTTCCCCACGGCTCCACCTCAGCCTGACCCACTGCCCAACGTTCATTGTTCCCTGAAGGAATCCAGACGTTACAGGAGAGGACGGGCACAGTCAGCACCGCTTTACGGGAGTTCACTTTTCCAGCTCAGCTGCATAAAACCTCAAGCAGACCACTTCCCTGTTCAGAGCCT
>NW_010267169.1:0-7631 GCF_000690775.1 Eurypyga helias | reverse complement strand
AGCTGTCAAGGCAGCGGGAGGGTTGGGGCTGGACCGCTCTGGAATTCCAGCAACGCATAAACACCCTGTCAGCCTGCACCAGGAATGACTCCTCCCTGCCCCGACCAGGCTGAATCACTGGAAATACCAAAACAAGGATGAGGTCACGTTCCCAGTGCAAGAAGACGCAGCCAGATATAGCTGCCCCGAGACGCAGGCTAAAAGGGGGCGCGGGGTGCAGGCTGGGGGCTCTGGCAGACAGGCACCCCCGGCCTTCATCCCATTCCAGAACAGCCGGAGGCTGCCAGGAGACTTCTCTTCTCTGCTGGGAGCAGGGAACTGGGCAGCACAACAGGGGCTTTAACCACTATCCATCGCACTGAAAGAGACAAAAACATTAGATCTTCTGGGTGTGTAGGTTTATTTGGGTTCAAGGAACAAGGTACAAGTAAAATTATGTCTGGATTCTGAGCCCAGAGTTCCCAAAATCTCACTGCAGTATCAGGCTCAGGCTCAAGCAGTTAAGAATCCCTAGCAGCAAGCTGAACGGCAGACAAAAATCATACGCCTGTTACTGTCTGGTTGCTTCAGCTACAGCCTCAGACAGCATCCTCAGAAAAAAAAAAAGAACGCCAACACATTAGCTTGGTAAATTTTCAGTGGGGTGAGCAGCAAATAACAGTGACTGCTTCTACAGCTCCTAAAATGAGCATCTCCGGCACTCTACTATCAGCAAATAGACTTTACGAGGCAGTGCCATTGCAGCCTTTCCCAGTTTTCAGTGGAGGGAGACTGGGGACATTTTACTACTCAGACTGTGAAGGAAATTGCAACATAGGACTTGGAAAAGATTAAGGAATTCACAGCAGAATTTGCAATAGCCTGCTCTTTCCCCTCTCCATAGCACAAGACCTTTGCATGGATAACAAGAACACCCACAGTTGTATGAAGAAGAGGCTCTAAGAATCCAGGTTTTGTTCCATCCACAACCCAGACCCTAAGCAGAAGCCAAGGGGGAGCAAAGGTGAGACCAGACAGCCAAGGCCAGGCATCTCACCTGGCAGGCTGGGCAGTCGCTGAGCTGGCATACCCTGCAACAACCACACTGTCTGGCACTCCGAGCTGGTGGGCTGTGGCTGCACCAGTCCCCTTCTCCGGCAAATGCCTTCAGATTTGCTGATAAAAGATGTAAGAAAATATTTTTAGTTGTTGTACAGTGGAAAATGGTTGTCCATTAAGTAAGAACAAGTCAAACATTTTGCAAAAGAGGGAACGGATTACTAACCTGCATGCCTGTTAACGACGGTGCCCTTGAAGGGGCATTAAGGACTGAGAGAGGTTGCCCACTGTGCTCTCTACGAGAAGCTGAAGACTGATGAAAGGGAACAACCTGGCACCAAAATCTGGATGGTTGCCGCAAGGGATCATCAACAGTAACTACAGTAAAGGTAGAGGTGGCAGGGGGAGATAGAGACCACCAATGCAATAAACAGCCCCTCCTCAGTGAAGACCACCCCTCAATGGGCATGCACCTTGATTTAAAAAGGCGCTGTGCCTTTAAACAGAAGCAGAGAGTACAATTAACGACTGAGATTTGTTGTGATGAGTTACTAACCAATTACTGTAGAGGGCAGATCTTGATGTTTGCCCAACGGCATAAATATGCCATAGTTTTTTGTACCAAGCCAGGCTATCTTTGTGGAATTACCACCTAGCCCCCATCTCTATGCAGTCATGGAACAAACACATATCTCAGCTCTGTGTGTAAACTGGCTTATTGCACACTGGGTGAAAGAACCCAGATTTTGGGACAACACGGTGACCTATGCCTAATTCCCACAGGAGAGCCACCATACTACAAGTACTCAAAACCAAAACAGTTAATTTTCACCCCACTGTTTCAGCACATTTGGGTAACAAGAACCACCATATTAGGTCACACTAAGAGATCTTCTTGTCTAGTGCCATATCTTGGACATTTTGTCACCAGCACATACATATGAGAGGGTATGGAGTGATATCTCCTAAGGCCATTCTCTTCCAGCCTGCAACAATCATCAGCCAAGGAACTTCTAGAGCTGGAGGTTGCACAACATGTTTAACAGCCACTGAAACACATCTCTGCCATTGTGGTGTCCGGTTCCTTTTGGAATCTGGGTGTATTTTCAGCCCTCATGCCATCTCGTAGCAACATGTTCTGCAAATCATCTGTGTTGAAAAAGGACTTCCTTAACCTCCTGCCCAGTAAATAATTTTGCTGGATGTGCTTCCTCTGTGCTGTGAGAAACAGCAAAGTTGAGTAAGGTCATTCTTCACTCAAGTTCTCCCAAGTGTATGCTATTTTGTAGGCCTTTACTCCTCCCCACTATCATCTACGTTTCCTCTGTTCCTGCAGAAGCTATCCCAGTCCTTTCATCATCCTCATTCCCCTTTTCTGTATCATGTCCAGGTCCATGCCACTCTTTTTGAGAGAGGGTGATCAGACTGTGTGTGGTATTCAAGATGCAGGCACAACATGACTGTATACCTAAGCATGAAGAATATACACCAGCATTTTCTGATTTATTCTTTATTTCCAGTATGAGGTCTGCCTTTTGGCTACAGCTGAACATTGAGCTGCTGCACTCAGTGACTCCAAAGGGCTCCTTGTGGGCAGTGAGAAACTGTTCACAAATCACCATTACATGCATAAAGTTGTGTCATTTATCAGCACGGAATCCCATTTGCTGTTTTACCATGCTAGTTTTGCAAGATACTCCTGTAATTCTTCCGGCAGTTTTCAACCATCTACCCTGACTAACTCAGAATCATCAGAAAATCATAGTCTTCACGCTGTCTTCCATGCACTGCCCGTGTTCCACAGAGACCCCCGCGGGACCCAGGCGCTGCAGGTACCAGAGCTTTGATGCATTGCAAAGCATGGCGTTTGCCAAGGAGTGGACTAAGCACAGGGATCAGGGATGTTCTGTCTCAGTGGGATATCCCACCATGGCCTGATGCAAGGAACTGCGGAGCTGTAACGTTCGTGCTCTGCACCTGAAGTCGTGCTGGCCGTGCAAAAGCAGACACCTGTACCAGATACTCCACTGGCTTTGGCAGGCACAGCCTCAATGCTGTGTAAATGGCAGCACAGCCATTACAGCAGTTGGATGGGCACACTTCACATCCCATTGCTGGGCCCAGATTAGCAGCACACCACATCTGCGCTCACTCACCACCGTCTGAACCAGCGTCTTGCCCACGTGCTCTGGATTGGAACCAGCCATTGTGAAACCAGCCAACAAGTTCTCCTTTAAAGGACACAAACCATTCACCCAAGAGACACCACCACTGTAGTGCACAGATTTCTACCAAGCAGTTGAACTGGCAGAGAGGTTGAAAGCATTGAAGGCAGTGACCTCCAACAGCACCTTTACAGGTGGTGCCAGACAGATACTAGTGTCAGCAGGACACTTGTAACAGCATCCCAAAAGCTGCCCACTGGGAGATTGTTCAGGCAGGAGCAGTGCTGAGGAGGACACGGTGTGATGGGCACACCCAGCTCACGACTCCTGGCAATGTGGTTAGCATAACTAATGACATTTTATAAGGCGAGCAGCCATCCTCTGTGGCCCAGCGGGAAATGTACTCGTTCCCATCCCATTATCAGTCTCTGTGCACCAAGTAGGCACACCAAACAGACTTCTCCTTCCCCTCCCTCCTAGCCTCAAGGTTCTTGGGTGCTTTTAATAATAAAATAAAGCTGTAATTGTAACTACGCTACGATTTAGTGCTGTCATCATTCTGCCAAGGATCCCCAGAATAGCCTGTCGGTGCCTTCACTGTCGGGTGACAGCCACATTCCCATCCACCGCCTCACTGAGGATGCAGTCGGAAGTGCAGAGTACAGGGCAAGGCTTAAGGGCTACAAAGATGCTCAGCAACTACCCACATCCAGCACAACAGATGTGAATTGTGGAAACCAGTATTCCCAATCCAGGCAAGCACACAAAAATAGGAAGAGGTGGGGGAGAAGCTGTGGGCTTCAGATGAGCAGCAGATATCCCAAGCAAAACCCTGTTCAGAAGCAGAGGAAAAGGAGATGTGTACCCAACAAATGCCAGAAAACACCCTGCTGTGTGCCCAGGGCTTGGGAAGAACTGGGAAATAAGCGTTCGACAGAAGGCAGGTTGCGTAAGGCCGTGCAGAATTGGGGTAACATATGGGAGGGGTACAGCAAGCAGAAAAACTCCTCCCAGCCAAGTTCAACCTGAAGGATTCAAGTTGAGCTGGCAACCCAGCAGGATCTGATGCCTGGCCCAGTTTCAGCAGAGGTTACCACAGGAAAATACATCAGGCAGCTACAACTACACACAGCAACTTCATTTCATGCATTCCCAGAGATCAAAGGTATCCCTGGCACACAACACCTTGTTGGTGTGGGGAAAGGTGAAGGAGGCAGTTCATCCACCCCTCATCTGTTTCACAAAAATGTTGCCTGCAACCCCCCTCTGAAAGACACAAAGGAGGTTTCAATGAACCGTAACCCCTATGCAATATCCTAGTCTGGGATATTACGTTCTCCAGCTCACGTGGAAAGAGAACAGATGTATCCCTGCACGTTGCCCATCGCACGCTGCCTGGCCCACAGCTCCACCAACCCATCCAAAAGGCAACACAACTAGGCCACTGCAGTAGCGCAAACTTGGGATGCCAGGCATCCTGCACAGGGAAAACATCAGACAACCTGCTGCCACAGCAAAAACTGAACCACAAGCAGAACTACAGGCAGAATACTGGGAAACCATAAACCAGGCTTGCACCTTTTGAATATTTTATGTTCCCTTATCCACAGCCTTAAGGTTTTTGAGGGACGATTGCCAGGAGGTAAGGAGGCTCCTGAAGCAGCAGCTCTAGGTGTTGCTATCTAAGCCCAAAGGATGCAAATCCACTGCTGCCAGGGAAAGGTCACCAGACTGGAACCTGGCCCAGCAGCTTCTATGAAGCACATGAACCAGGAGACTTGCAGACTACAATTTCTCAACATGAGAGTACAAATTAGTTTTCTAAATACAGACCTGTGCTCTACATGGAATGAATGGCCTGGATGCCCGCAGGGCTGATGGAGGGTAGCACTCTACTCCGGATGACACAAAAGACTTGAGTTTAAAATTCAGGGCAGCCACGGCCTCCCTGAGTCACCTTGGTCTGCATACTTCAGGCCCAGCTCCCAGCTGAACGAGCAGATACTGAGCCTCCCTGCCTCTCAGGGGAGGGAGAGTGCAATAAGCTTGAAAGATCCCAGGGTCTTTGCCATAAATCTCAAAGTTAAGGGAGGCAAACGGGGTCGATTCATTATGTACAAAAGCCAGGCTTCTTTCAGGAAGTGCCTAATATGGATGTGGAAGCAGGAAGCAGTCAGTAACAAAGCACTGGCCTTCCCTCCAGACACAAGGCTGGGACCAGGCGACGCTTTCTTTGTGGGCTGATGCGGGCAGAGGGCACCTATGGGTCTGCCCCAGCTTTGCATTCAGGTCTGGGAATAACCGCTCTGGCAGTGCAAACAAGCCATTCAGCAGCACGGCCCTCTCCGGAGCACAGCTTTCCCCAAAGCCAGGCACGATGCTTCCAGAGAACCTACAAAAACCCAGTGGTTGGCTCGTATGTTTTCCTAATTGAGAGGAAGCCTGGCCCAGCTCCGGTTTCCCGCAACATCTCTTAGTGTTGGGAGGCGGGCAGCGGGGTTTTTTGGAAAAGGCCAGATCCATTTATAGCTGGAGAGTCTGGCAGAGGGCTCGGCGCTGTGCGGAAAGGCAGAGAGCAGCAGCTCAGTACAGCCAGCTCACCCAGCAGGAGAGGCAGGCTGGGGAGAGACGGGAGAAGGGCTTGAAAACCACTGCCCTTCCAGCTGGGGCTGCTCCTCCACAGAGCCAGGCAGAGAAAAATACTCTACTTCCGAGTGTATGATAAAAAGTAGGGCAGCAGAAGACTAGCTTTGGAAAAACTGAAGGGCAGCTGAGCTGCAGCTATGGCCAGAAGCCCTCGCAGGTCAAGGCTGCAGGGCTCTTGTGTCCTTCTGAGCCCAGCAGCACGGCCACCCCTGCAGCAACCCAGACCCCTATCCCTGCAACAGCTAGAGCTGGCTCCCGGAGGGGGAGCTGAGGCTGGTATGAACAGCCTCAGATACTAGGATGAACAACAGCTTCCTCACTCCAGCATATTTACATCGGCTGACGTAAGCGGACGTGTTAAAAAGCCCTTGCCAGCCCTCATGGAAAAAGATTACCTGTGAGGACAAGGCACCAGTTTAAAGCATCAACATGCATGGACTTATGCTACAGTGACATCAGCTCCTCCCCACGTTATCAGGCATGAGACAGTGGGAGATGAGAGGTATTGATCTAGCTAACAGTTGTGCATATTCACAGTAAAGTTAGGAAAAATCACCACTTAAGGCTGCATTAGGGTTTACAGAGATGATAAGGCCATAAGAAAAGCAAATGCAGTCTAGACGAAGCAGTGAAATACCAGTGCTATTGCACATACACGGATGACAGGGAGCATCGTACCAAAAAAAAAAAAAAAAAAATATATCTGCTTGCCTGTATTTAAAAATGATAAACTCAAATTAACAGGTGCAGAGAGGGCCTGGGGGAAACAGAAAACCTATCAAACAAGATGAAACTTAAGAGCCTGGCATGTTTAGCCTAGCCAAATGTAGGCAGAGAGCAGATAGGATTGCTCTCTAAATATATCACAGGAGACAAACAAAACTGCTGAAGCACAAGGATAATGCTGGCACGACAACAACAGAATAGATGCACTGTGAACACATTTAGGTTGAAAATTAGAGGAGGGAAAAAAAAAAAAATCCACCATCAGAACAGGAAGCTTTCCAGCTGGAAGGCCTAGTTTTAGGATGAAATTGTATCAGTGGTCTGATGGGGTTACAGGACACAGCACCTCTGCCCACAGGTATCCAAGAGTTCCCCCATGCTCCTGTTTTTGTTCACAGTTGGTAATTAGCACCGGTCCTTATTCAGACGGCTTCCTTCTTACAAGAGATCTCGAGGGTCACTCCGGTTGGAGAACCTGGGGCAAGCATGCGGCCCTCTCATTCCCTAAGAGCTGGCAGTAGTGACCCCCAGGGTACAGGTCAGTGGAAGAGGGTTGTGTGGATGCACACCGATAGCCACCAGGCAGGCTGGCAGGAGTGCAGGTGATGCAGTTAGCCACAGAATCATAGAATCACAGAATTGTAGAATGGTTTGGGTTGGAATGGACCTTAAAGACCATCCAGTTCCAACCCCCCTGCCATGGGCAGGGACACTTTCCACTAGGTCAGTCTGCTCAAAGCCTCATCCAGCCTGGCCTTGAACACTTCCAGGGATGGGGCATCCACAGCTTCTCTGGGAAACCTGTTCCAGTTCTTCACCACCTTCTCCAAAAAACTTCTTCCGGGTATCTAATCTAAAACAGCCATGTAAAACACCCTCGAGCTGCCTCCTCTGCCCAAAACCGCTCGATGTCCCACACTGTTCGTAGCAGAGATGGCTTTATGTTGGATTCAGGGGAGACAGAAGATGCTCTAAGCCCTCCTCTGCTACAGCATAAGAGAAATAACCGTATCATCCCTGGCTGTCATCCAAGCATTATCATACCTGATCCTGACA
>NW_010267168.1:0-6646 GCF_000690775.1 Eurypyga helias | reverse complement strand
CCCCCCTGCCATAAATACTGAAGTATTTGTGAATTCCCCATTGTCCTTCCCCACATGGTTACCAAGTGTCTCACTAAATCCAACAGGGAAAAAAATCTTGATTGTGTATATCCAAGTTTTTATTATGCAAGACCATTATCAGAGAAAGACTGGAAAGGATTTGACAGTAGTTTACAAAAGGCAAACTTCATCTCTGGCTACTCAGCGTTACTTTTGTACGATCTCCCTAAATGTGAGATCAATATGTTATGTGCTTCAATGATTTATTTCTGTTGTCTTGCTTGGAAGACCAAGTTGGCTTCAATTGTTTTATTTATATGTTAGCACTTAGCACATCTGGGAGATAAAAGAAAAGCATTTCTTCGTAGAGAGATGAGATACTGTCATACCTCCTGCCGGTGATTTATCGGAGTTATTTGTTAAGAATAATAAAGTACTTCTGTATTCTGTATACGTTGTTCTCTCAGATAAGGGTTTGCCAAAAGTCCTATATCACTGGTTAGAAGGGGTTGTGTTGATATGCCGCTCTAAATATATGTATAGAACAGTCTTCTGAATCGATATAGTTTCCCTGAGAGACTGTGAAGGTTAGTGTTTCAGGCGTGTATGTATTGCACATTGAGAGAGGTATTTGGAAACTTGAATAAAATTTTAATCCTGTTTTCTTCTTGTTTACACAGAAGGTGAAAGAGCTTTACCGTCAATTCCAAAGTAAGTTTTATACTTTCTTTTTTTACATATTAAAAAATGTTTTGAAAGATAATTTGGCTGAAGTGACCTTTTAGGACTTTTTATTTCTGTGTAATTTTTATTTTTGCTTTTGGATTCTAGGACAAATAGCAGGTGGTCATTTGGGACCATGGGGCATAAATGACTGACAGCAGCATTAAACTATAAAGATACCAGAAATAAAATCGGTGGGAAAAAGTGCATAATGCATCTATCATATTTGACAGTTTGAAAAGAAGGATGTTTTGGAAAAGACTTGACTGGGATTCAGGCTATTTGCTTTCAGTCCATGAGTAAATTTAATTATAGGAGTGACGCTAAACAGTTTTTGAATTGTGGTTTCAGTCTATGAGTCAGTCTGTGCTTTTGTTTTTTCTATTTGTCCCCTTTTCTGCTTATGTGAAATACAGAAAATATTTTTTTCTCCTGTCATAAATCTGTCCTGTCACATTTCTTAATAAAATTTCCGTAATGAGGCCAGTCTGAGTTGGATCTCCAAGTTCAGTGTAATGAAGAATACCAGTTACGTAGCAAATACTTTTTAATCTATTTTGTTAAATACAGTAATGCAGAAAAATTCTTCTCCGATATCTTATTGTGGATTTGTTAATGCTAATCTGTGTCAGGCAAATAGAGTTGCATTTTTTTCTCTGGCTAGTTTTATGGTGATACTCTACCTACGCTATGGTGAGACATGCTGTCTGCATCTAGTAATTGTTACATAAAGTATGCTAAAATACCTCTCTACATTTTTCTCCTTCCCAAGATTTAAGGTAAATAAGAAAATGTTTCTAATTTAGCTCTGTTTGAACTAAGAATAATTCTTACATTGTTGGAGCTGGTAGTCCACAGTGCAGTGGTAGGTGCAAGCCTCTGCTGATTCTCTCCGTTCCTGGTGTCAGTGGCTAGGTCTCCATCCTCTCTGGCAAGTTGTGATGGTTGTCTGCCCTTCGCATGTGCAGCTTCTGTTGTGGCCTCCTAAACTTCAGCTGTTTAACCAAGCCACCGATTTTTTTTTTTCCTTGTCTGTAATGTGTTTTCTCAAGAGCCACATTCAGACCCAGTTTAAAGTCACATCGTACATACCATACACACATCATACACATGCATGTATCACACATCTCGGTGTTCTCCGTGAACCTTACCAGGCATTATCACCAGTATCCACTAGCAAGAGAGAACTGTTGAAAGACCAAATAAAATTTAGCAGTTTATACTGCTCTTACCTCTTCCATTTTTCCTTTGGGACACAGGCACTGTGCTTGCTTTGAGCCACCCACCCCACTCTGTTTCTTCCTTGATTCCTGGAAGGAGTCCAGAATTACTATTACTACTTTATTAACTATTGGGGTGGCGTGTGGAACTCAATTTGTTCCTAAATCTGTAAGAAACCAGCCACTTAGGTGCTAGGGGTTGCTCTTCCTTCACAGGTCCTGCTGCAGTCCTCGCTAACCAGGTATCTCATGGTGCAGAAAGAGAGGAGTTAAAATGCAGGGAAAAAAAGGAAATGAAAGTTGAGGCTGGAAGCAGGAAAATTGGTAAACTCAGTGTGCACTCATATGGAAGAGGAAATGTTGGTTTGACTTAAATAGATACGACTGAGAAACACAAAATAACTTCCTAATTGCATAAATCTTACCCTTTTTTATTTGTAGGATTTCTGTGATAAAGTACGTTTTGAAGGAAAAGCTTCTTCCCGTTTCTGGGACAGTGTACCAAAACTGGATTTGTATGCTTTTTAATTTAAGCAAGGGCACCACAAATGCTCTTAGGTTGGCAGCAAAGAACAGGCTTTTGTCAGATATATAAAACTACTAGCCAACACCGTCTTGCGTCTGGAAAGATTTGGCTTTACCAGATCAAATTCCAGGTTTCTGAAAACACGAAGTTTTCAGTACTCGTTACTGTCTTACCATTAAAATTATGTATGTACATGAAAAAAGATTTAGAATAATCCACTAGAATTTCTGTTACTCCTGAACATTTATAGCTAACTACATTTACATTGGTTTTCTTCATTTGCTTGACATGTAAATCAACTTAAATTTGTTGTACGGGATAAGTCATTGTACAGACAAAAACTCAACTCGTACTTTATTTCCGGTAAATAATACAGACAGTAGAAGCACCATCAAATGAAATACATTGACAAAGTTTAGAAATGCACGGACTGTAAACCCTGGGGTTCGTTTTTTTCCGTGAGATCAGCTCTGTGGCTGCGAATCAGCATGCTAACTGAAACGGTAACGCATTCTTCCGCTCCTACTCCCCCGGGTGGCTTTGGAATGGTAGATTCCTTTCTGACTTTTCTCCCCCTCAAAAGCTGTCAGTGTGGGAAATGGATTGGCCCTGCTAATTACAGTAGGTGCCCTGTTAGGATGAATTCCCAGTGTATGTGACCGTGAAGAATGTACAGCATTCAGCGATTCCAACCTCTGTTTTACAGGCTGGCCAACAATGAGAAGCAAGGAGTAAGGTCGCACACGGTCTCTGTGTCAGGTAAGGCTCGTTAAAAAAAAGACAAGTTTATTTATACAGTTAGCAGATGTTTAGGCAGACTTGTCACTCGCAGTTAGCTCACTTCTTGCTACATGGCTGTTGACTTTCCCAGGGCCGTAGCTGTGCTGCCTTTGCAGGGCAAGAGAAACTGAAGAGCAACTCCTTGCAGCTCTCCTGCGTGGTGCCGCGCGCGAGAACGGCCGTGTGGGCGCAGTAACGCTTCAGAGCAAGGCTGCTTGTCAGGGTTTTCGCTTAGCTGTGTCGTGAAGTGGGATGTTGTGCTCTAGAACTGAAATTTCCTGACTGTGTGTTAATTGCGAAGGAGCAGCTTTGAAAAGTGAAAATAGGCAGTTAAATATTAATCATCATTTGTCAGAAAGAAGAAACTTAATAGCTATTATTTTGTAGCCACTCTTTAGATCAAAGCACTTTTGCTATTGAAAATCGCAAGTTAATTGAAGGATGAGATGTGAGGTAATGCATTGTTTCTCTAGCTTATAGGCTTCTGCATTTTCTGGTAGTTATTGTGGGGTTTTTTTAAGTTTTTATACCTGAGAGAGAACATTTTTCTTTTACAGAATCTCAAAACAAATCCTTTTGAGAGTCTGATTCAGTGTCTTAGTAGAAAATACATTTCTAAATCCTTACACATAATATTTAAGGAGATTTTTCGGTGCACAAGTGTATTAACATTATGAGATGCTCCTATGGATTTTCTAGTATTTGGCCATGGACTTCAGGAAACGATACTGTGACCAGGTGGAGTGTCCACCCCTGACTTAGAGGGAGGCGTCAGCCCCACTTTAACATTTATCTGAGAGCTTACTCAAAACAACACCACACTTCATACAAGAAAGGGGAAAGATATGTAGATGTTTGCTTAATTTCCTACTTCTCGGATTCCTTTCCCCACCCTTAACCTGTTTTTTGAAGATGTTTGAGATACACCCCTTGGCATATGAAGCCCAATTAAACAGATGTTGTGCAAGAAAATAGATGAGAGGATCTGGAATTAAAATGTGTAGCAAGCTGCAGGGGTGTAAGAGAGCTTCATCAGTTACTGTTACCTCTCAAATAGCAGTTCTTCCTTCTGCACCTATCAAGCAAGCATGGTAGATCAGGTAGATGAGCATGAAGCATGGTCAGCATGTTCTCTCTTGACTCTTACCTGTGTGGCTCATTCTAGCTGTTAGAAAAAGTTGGATTTTCTTAAGTGATTGGTGCTGTGCTTTGTAACCACTCCACTCACACACAAAAGCTAATCTTCAGGTCAAAAAAAAGTCATACTCCCCTGCTACCTCAAAATTTCATCCTTTCAGTTCTAAGAATGCTGATATGCTTTTACTATTAAGAACAGTATTAAATACTTATTTCATGATCTTCCATTGCTGTCACTTTGACTTTGAAAATTTAGATCAGTTATATCTGAAGTACTCTTGTGTCTCAGAGAACAAACTCGCTGCTTCTCTACTTACTTGAAGGAGTGTTTTGATATTGAAGTAGGGAAGTTAGTTGTAATGCCACATACCTGGCGTTTAGAGCGTCACGTAAAGGTGAATGATGGGCGGATGAGAGCTTTGCTGTAACACCACAGGAGAAACACAAGTAGCAGTGCTGGTGTTTCACACGAGTGTCAAGGAAGCTGTAAGGCGCAAAGCTGGCTCCTGATGCCCTAAGAAAAAGACAAAAATTCAGAAATTGTCCTTCTCTTCTTTTTTCCAGTACCAAAATCAAAACTCATTAGGTATTTTTCTTGTATCTAGTAAGGTTTTTGTATCTTACCACAATGAAATCATTGTCCTTGATGCTTGTTTTTTATACCATGTTACAAACCACTGGAAACACTGACATAATACTGGAATGATTCAAGCCATTGCATTTATTATCCAGCTTCAGGGTTTTGTTCTTCTTTTAATATAGTAAGGCTACATGGAACACAGACAAACTTCTCTTGTTGGGTTTGGTTTCACCCCAGAATATTTGAAATCTGTGGCATGGATGTCAATATATTAAATTTAAGCTACAGGCAGATTGTTGAGATGAAGTTGCGTGATATGGGTTTTTCCTCAGGAGGTGCTTTCTGTAAGAATCTCTTGAGTCCCCAGAGGAATCAACTTGTTATAAATGAAGTAATACTTCATGTAGATGCGAGGAAGTGTCACTCCTGTTGTCACATGTAACTGATCCATCAGTATGGAACAACGGAGGCAGCAGATGTACGTGATGTTCAGTTAACGCGTGAGTTACAGGTCGGCGGAGTCTGACAGCTGACAGCATCCAGTGCAAAACCAGCTGTGGGTGATGCTGTCTTGGACTGCAGAATAAGAGCTTTTCTTTGGTGACATTTAAATGACTTGGAGCTTCAGATAAGATGAGCTTTTATAGCTTACTGACAGCTGTAATGTCCTTCATGCCTTTGATAGCTTAAATCATAAATTAACTCCGCCGTTTGTTTTCAGTGAGATTGCTCCCCTTTGCTTCGACCTCTCCCAATGCTAAAGCTGAATAGCGAAAATCTGGGACAGACATTTGTCAGAGAAATTAAGCAGTCAGACATATTGATAGTATTAACACCCTTAGTTCTAAAGGGAAGTTTCACAGTGAGTTCACGCCCACAATTTGGGGAAACCAGCAATAGCCAAAAAACAATGTGGACCTTGATTTGGTGGTGTAAAAGCTCAGGTATTTGAAGTTTTGTAGGTTTAAAAATGAGCCCGTTAATGAAAGACGCCTTGTCTTTCTTTCTGAAATATTTATTAACATACCTTGAAATATTTCTAGTCCAGTGAAATGAAAACATGTTCTTTCCAAGTGTTTGAATATTCCAAATCATACAAAGATTGGTGGTTTTTAAATGTGTTGGGTTTGGGGTTTTTTTCTCTGAATAAAGACCTTTTCAGACTAGTGAAGGGTGAAGTTGATTCCAGGAATCCAAACCAGCAGATTGCTGGACCTGGAAGCCAAGAAGTGTTCCCTTATGGCTGTGTGTCACTGACCCAGGTTTCACCACACACCTCTTCCTGCATGCTTCTGTTTCGGTTTCTTCTGGGGTTATTATACTTCTGCCTTGCTTCTTCAAATTAAATGTTCCTTGCAGTGGGTCTTTCACTGTGTACAACTGAGATGCCTGACACATTTGCCCCATTTTTAAATCATAGTAATAATTTTATCCCTAAAAATTTTACGTTTGAGTGTGTGTAGGATTATAAATAAATGTAAATAAGAAGCCAAATTAAATTAGTTGGATTTCAGATTTCTTGGGTATACATCTGATGTTTCTATTTAAGTTACTGTGATTCACCAGAAGCAGTGAGTGTTCTAGCTAACAGATAGATAGTTCCAACTTCTGTCTCCTTCTCCCTCTACTTCTGTCTTTATATTAAAAAATAATTCTTTGCCAACCATATCCTGGGCTGTA
>NW_010267167.1:3453-3744 GCF_000690775.1 Eurypyga helias | reverse complement strand
CCAGCCCCGGTCAGGGGGAAAAACAGTCGCTTTGGCCCCCGCCGCTGCTGGACCGAGGTCACAGTGTAATTTGGTGTGGGGGAGGGGAGGCGAGGGGAGCACGGGGCTGCGAGCTGTGCTGCCGGGAACGGCGTAGGGGCAGATTCCTGTTGTCTGCAGGGAGCAGGACAAAGGTGGTTCCAGTGCCTGGGGAGCACTGGGACTGCGCTTTAATGCTGAGCAGCCACTGGTCTGTGCTGGAGAGGGCAGTGGCGGGGGGGCAGCGCCCAGCCGGGGGCAGAGACCGGCGGC
>NW_010267167.1:1202-3387 GCF_000690775.1 Eurypyga helias | reverse complement strand
TCCGAGCCCAGCCGGGGGCAGAGCCAGGCAGCAGCCGCCATCCTCGTCATCCTCACCTCGCTGTCAGGTACTGCAGGAAATCGGGATTCAGCAGCTTGAACTTCTCTGCAGATGCCTCCAGCCCGAAATACTTCCGTGGCCTGCAGCAGGGCAACGAGACAGGCAGAACCTGCGTCACGGGAGCCCTGGGGCTGCGTGGGGGGTTGTTTGTCCCACCAGTGACACGCGGGGTGATGCTCCTTCTGGTGCATCACCGGAGGCGCTGGGGGAGTCTCGGGGGGCTACTCACTCATCCCCCTTGTCCGAGCCCTCGGGGACCGGGCTGCCCTGGATGGCCGACTTGAGCATGACGTAGTCGCGGATGTCTGAGGGGATGAAGATGTACCTCAAGTCCTGCAGTGGGGACACGGACGTGGTGCTTAGCGGGGGCTTTGGGGCACTGCCCACGCCAGTGGGGCAAAGGCTGAGGGGTCCTGAGCTGTGTGGAAGGTTTGGGGGGCAAGCCCAGCCTCAGGGGACAATTGGAGGTCACCCCCCCCCACCACAATCCCTCGGGGTCTCACCTTGGCCTGGGGTATCTGAGTGAAGCCATACTCTTCGTAGGCGATGAGGGAGTTCTTCATGGTGTTCACCGTGAAGCCGTAGAAGGAGATCTTGGTGCCGACGTCCTCCTCGAAGCCTTTGATGACGGCGCCGTTGAGCCTGCGGCAGAAGGGCAGGATGTGTGTCCAGGGCTGGCCTCCCAGCGCCCACGCCTACATCCTGCCCAGGACCCCTCCCCACCTGAAGACCAGGTCGTGAGCGTCGATGGCCTTGCCTTGCCGCGAGCCGTTGAGGATGCCGCCGTTGCCCACCACGGCACAGCGGATGCAGCTGGCGGGGAAGGCGTCCCTGTCGAAGAGGCGTCGGTTGGCCGAGGTGTTGAGGAGCCGGAGGGTGCTGCCCACCGCTGGAATGGAGCGGGAAGCATCCGGAGGGGAAGAATCATAGAATCACAGAATGGTTTGGGTTGGAAGGGACCTTAAAGACCATCCAGTTCCAACCCCCTGCCATGGGCAGGGACGCCTTCCACTAGACCAGGTTGCTCCAAGCCTCATCCAGCCTGGCCTTGGACACTTCCAGGGATGGGGCATCCACAGCTTCTCTAGGCAACCTGTCCCAGTGCCTCCCCACCCTCTCCGTGAAGAACTTCTTCCTGATATCTAACCTAAACCTCCCCACTTTCAATTTAAACCCGTTACCCCCTGTCCTGTCACTCCCTGCCCTTGTAAAAAGCCCCCCCCGCTTCCTTGTAGCCCCCCCAGGCACTGGAAGGCTGCAGGAAGATGTGTGTCAGCCCACATGAGCACACGCTTCCGAGAAGCCGGCACCAGAGCGCATCCAGGAGCAGCACACGAGCAAGCTCACGCCATCCTCATGCGGGAGAGGGGTCTACACGTGGGATGAGGGACACCAGCATGACCTCCCTCTCCTCTCAGCGCCCCCCAAGCTTCAGCTTGCTTCAAACAGCAGCTGCCCGAGGCCATGCAAGGCATGGGGATGCATCCGGCCATCTCCAGCATCCAGCCAGCCCCAGCTCCGCAGGTGCTGCTGCCCATGTCCCCTCCTAACACTGTCTCCTTATGGCTGCCACCGCTGCCATCCCCAGCTCTTCCCAGCCCAGGGACTGAAGCCGAGGGAGCAGAAAGTGGGTTTGGGGTAGGAAGGGAAACAATCTCCTTCCACAATGGAGCGGGTTGTCTGAGCTTCCCCGGCCCCAGTTCATAATCATGCACACACTGGAGCTTTTATTCAGGGAAAATGTCACAAGATGCCGCAAACGGCGTGGGTGAAGCTGCCCCCTCTGCCCCAGGAGGCGGAGTGGGGGGAGAGATCAAGGCCCCCAGCTCCTCTGCAGGGCTTCTCTGCCTGCCCCATGTCTTCAGTCCCTTCTCCTGGGCTCCCCGGGTGCCTCGAGCTGCCCCACACCCTCCCCTCGTCCCCCTTGTCCCATCTGCTGCCAGCCCCGGCCCAAGCGGGTCCTGTACCTGCGTGGGACAAGCCTTGCCAGCCGTAGGGGACGTGTCTCGCCTTCAGCCTCTCCCAGGTCTCCGGGGTGAAGTGCTGGTCCCACATCAGCACTGGGATGTCGAAGCGGAAGATCTCCCCAAACTTGGGGTCTGCCTTTGCTCTGGCCATCACGGAG
>NW_010267167.1:353-1167 GCF_000690775.1 Eurypyga helias | reverse complement strand
GGAGGGTTGGGGGGGCCGGTTCAGTCTCCAGCCTGCGTCCACCTTCCCTCCAACACCTCCACCCCTCAGCAGGCACCGAGGACAGACCCCGGGACAGAAATGCTGCCTGTTCAGCGCGTGTTTTGCTGGGTCACGGGGGCAGGGCACTGCCTCGTACCTCGGTTTCCCCAGCCGCACAACCCCCTCTGGTCCCCAGCTCACGGGGGCTGGGGGGGGGAGGGGTGTCAGGGGAGGGGTGTCAGAACTCACAGAGCCACCTGAGAGCACGAGCCCTGTGAAAGTTTCAGCAGCTTCTAGCACGGGCACTCTGCTCACGGCCTTTGCCGTGTGAGAGCGGCCCCAGCGCCCAGGACTTGTCCCTCCCGGAGCCCGGGTGCATCCTCGTGAGTTGGTGGCCCAGGCATCAGCAGGCAGTGCTGACTGCGGCCTCCAAACTGGGGAATTGCTCAGGGAGATGCTGCAACCACACTGGGGAGACCCACGTGCACGGACGGAGGCTGCTCCTCTGCGCACACGCACACACAAAACCCCCCTCCCAGGTCACGCTGCTCCTCAGCTGCCCCACACAGGCCTCGAACCAGCGAATCCCAGCAAGGAGCGATCACCAGGGGCACTAATCACGCTCTGCTCATCCCTACCTGCCTTCTGCTGGGCTTGGCCTCCTCCAGCGTGGCGGGAGGCTCGAAGGACTTCCCTCTAGGAAGGGGGAAATGTACAGCAGAGTTAAAGACCCATCACCTGGGCACCAGGGAGCCCTGCAGTAGGCAGGGTGCTCCCACCTCGTGCCAGGACACCGCGCACGCCTTCCCCTTAC
>NW_010267167.1:0-285 GCF_000690775.1 Eurypyga helias | reverse complement strand
TGCCCCCCCGGGAGCCAGGCCCAGCGGCTCCGGATGCAGCAGGCTGGGGGAAGAAGCCAGAAGGGGCTGAGCCGGGGAAGTGACGCGGAGCTGTTGCACCCCAACACTTCTCCACCCCGAGAGCCAGAGGACGGGACCGCGTCACCTCCACTCGGCTCACCCCCATCTGTGCGTTTCTGCGAGCGGAGGCTGCAGGATTGCAAAATCCCGGCCTTAGGAGGAAAGTAGCTGCCGTCTCCTGGTGCGTTCCCCCCACCCAGGCCCCCACATGCCAAAAACTGCACC
>NW_010267166.1:0-4767 GCF_000690775.1 Eurypyga helias | reverse complement strand
GCCTGTCCAGGTCCCTCTGGATCACTGTGAACACACAGTCATGGTTGCAGTTTATGAAACTACTTTTAAGATCCACATTCTGGTGAAAAGGCATACTGGATGGTGAGACTGCTTACAAAAAGCCTGGTACTGAAGTACCGCAAAACTCCATGTTTTCAGTCCTACATCATGATTTGCAGTTTTTGCCCAGGATTAAAATGTATCAGGTAAACTGTACCCTGTACCTGACAAAACTGGACAGTTTCCTTTCTTTGGGGTTAAGAGATAGCAAACAGAGGTCAGAAAGCAAGAGCAAAGTTTGATTGTGGTTAGTGTGACCCAGTCAGCCTTGCCTCACCTGCGCAGTTCCAGCAAGTCCTGCGCACCCCAGACTGTCCTGTGCACCTCATGTTCTGTGTGATCAAATCTTTCCCAGACTTACTTCCTCTGAGAAGCCTGAAAACAAAATGAGACTACTGGAACATTCATTCCTGTTCTTTTGAATCGTTGGTGGCTATATAGGATCTGGAGAGCATCTCTTATTTCCTTAGGTTTAAAGATACCACTAAGATAAATTTCCCTTAATTTTTATTTTGCTGTCTGTGGCAGCACCTTGATTATAAAAGTGATGCTCTCATAAAAAATAAAGTTTGTTCTGTTTAAGAACATCAGATTTAATTCAATCAATTTTTGTGATAGAAAATGGTCATGTAGTTATTCATGTGACATGAAATCAGGCTTTCATAAACTACACAGATATTTCAAATATATTAGTTTGGAAAGGTGTTCCAAGCAGTGAACAAACAATGTATGTTGAGTGTGACATAGTGATATCCTTGAGAATCACAAACTCAACTCATTTGAACCCATAAAAATCCAAGCACTGAGGTTAAACCATAACATGTGGTGGGCAGTTTCTCACTACAGTAAACCACTAGACTATTAGGTATGCAGGCAATATGTATTTGTTTGCTCCCGTGGATACTGAAAGTATTCTGAATTCCTCAGGTCTTTAAATATTATGTTATAAAATGTTAAACCAATACCTTTAGGACAAAACCAGAACCCAACACATGCCACCTAAATTACTAAGACTGAAAAATAAAAAATCAGGACTCAAGCTTCTGAAGAATTTTTATTTTGTAATGGAATATATTTCCTCTGCAGCTATAAAAAAACCTGCACTTGTTTACACCTGAGAATAACGATGTACCTTATTCATTTGCTTTTGGAAAAGGTTATTTTTGTTTCAGCCAAAGCAACTTTTTTCTTTCTCTTTTTTTTTTTTTTGTGTACTACAACATGTTTGAAGTTAGACGTTACCCTGTCTTTTTAAAGGGAGTTTCCTGTTAAGAAAATTATATGCCTCAGTCCAGCAGGACAATTTATTGTTGTTTATGTCTGCAGTGGACCTAACAGCAACACAGAGAGCAGCAAGCTTTCTTTCTGGTTAAACCAAACAAACGCTGTCCTCATTTTGTTAATGAACAGACAGATTTTTCTGAGTTCACCAAAAGTTAAACATTCTGAAAGAGACCAAAATGCACTAAATAGGCTTCTTAAAAATAATATGCGTTGGGAAAGAAGCAATTCAGAGAGAGCATTCATCTGAAGACTGTTGGGAAAGCAATTTCTTAGAACACATCTTTGCAATGGTTTTTCCACTTCCAAATGCTGATTGTTGGGTTTTTTTAATACAAATTTCTGTGGCATTAATTCTGGGAATTTGTCCAGTTAAACACATTCTTCCATTTAGCCCAAGAGGAAACTCTGGGCAGCAATTCTGAATTGTTTTTGATTTCAGTAAGATTGATGTGGAAACCTTTGTTTTGAGACACCCTGAGACCTGTCATGTGCGATGTGACGGTATTAACCTCAGAAATGCAGCTTCTTCAGAGCCAGTGATGAGGCAAATAAATATTTAGCCCTTGATTAAAAAAGAGGAAAATACCATGACATTCAGGAACTTGGGCCTTTCTAGCTATCAGCAATATTCTGTGTGCTCATTGCCCTCTCCTGGTTTCATTTGGTAATTTTTCAGGTTTAAAACACCCAAATTGGATCTTCTGAGAACATTATGCAGGTATTTTATTTTTTCCTTTTCCAGTCCCATATATCACTCGTGAGCATGGTTTTTCAGGCAGCACGAGCGACCTCTCTCATCAGTGTACTGGCAACAGGCTGAGGGGCAGTGCTCGAGTCTGACCTGGTGACGTCTCTTTGCTCCTTGTGCTGTTGCAGCATTTGTCTGCGAGATGTACTTCAGGCAACCCAGGTAATGCTTGAATTTAAACAAAATGCTTCTGATGACATCCTGCCTTAAATAGTTACAACAGAAGGAAGCCGTTACGGGTAGGGATGTCTCAGAGGGCAGAAGTGTATGTTCCTTCATGAAACACAAGGCCCAGTTTGAGCGGTTTGTTCAGGGCAATGCCCAGACAAGTTCTGAATATCTCCAGGGATGAAGATCTCTCAGGCTTTCTGGGCCTATTCAAGTGTTTCACCACCGTCATGGTAAATTATTTTTCTTTATATTAAGTCGGAGTTTCCCGTGTTCTGATTTGATGATCTTGTTCCTTAGAGTAGGACCTTTCATAAAGGAGAAAACTGACAAAGGCAGAGGAATGAGAGAGGTTAAAAAACATGACTGGTTGACTGGTGCAGAGAAAGAGAACAGGAAGAAATTTTTTTTTATTATTCAAATATATGACCATTGCCAAGTTTACGTTAAAAAAAAAAAAAAGGAAAACATTTATTTCACTTGGATATAATTAACTTGTGGACTCACTACTGCTGGACAATATAGAAGGCACAATGCAAGAGCTGTGACCTGAATTAAGAAAATAATGAAGGACAGAAACCATAAGCACCTATTAAACCCAATGGCCTGAAAGAACCTGTGCCCAGGAGGGCTGCAACCAGCTTGACTTCTCCAGGCTAGGAATGTGTTCCCAAGGTTGATCACTCCAGACACAGCCCGTTGGTACTTCCCCCACTAGCCATCCTGCAAGTAGGGGCAGTGTACATTATACAGGTAGAATACATGGTACTGCAATATTTTGAATTAGGAACCCTGTGGCCTGCATTTATTGCCCAGAAGAATGAGAAATTTTAAGGGCAGCTTTAATTGCACAAGATGGAAGAGACATTGAAAAGAGAAGTAGCACTGAGTCTGACTCCATGGAAACTGTCTTATGTGGGAGCGTGGGATTCCCATGTCTATAAATTTGAAGGAAATCATCTTGGATCCCCATAGAGACTGAAGTTTCTTACTGGTATGTATATCCTCTTGTATGTACTGGGTGATTGTTTTCACTTGCACTGCAAAGAGATACTATCATGTGGGTATTTTATTTATATATATACTTACATATAGTGTGTGTGTGTGCATTATGCATGCACGCACGTGTGTATGTATGTATATATTGTGAACAGAATAACTACATTTCATTGAGAAAGTTATTCTCTGACCTGCCGTCTTCTGTTTCTGTGACATGAGAATGCTGGAGTAGTAAAAGAGACTTGAAAGGCCCACACCTGGGGAAAGACTTTTCCAGCCAAGGAAGTGAGAGGGACAGCCAGCTATCCTGGTGTCGTGCAAGGACACCCTCCATAAGGGTCACATCAGCAGTAGGCCCAGGGGTGCAACTGAGACATAGTACCGAATCATCCCAGATTTTCCTGCTTTGAATGCAAGGCCCTGTGTTTTATAATGCAAATTCTAATTCCACATATGTGCATTTTTAATTTACCAAGTCCCCAGTTACTTGATCTTTTAGAACACTGACATGAAGAACTACAATTAATTAGGCAAAGTTTTGGATCTCACAGATTCATAGATTCTCACAAACATAGACTGCTGTCCTGAAACCAGAACACTGGGACATTCTTGAACTTTTCCTTTAGTTATGTTATTTATTAATTTCTCCATTGAAGATAATTCCATTCAGATCCCAAATAGTCCAGGAGGAATGTTGGTGGTTCTGGGACCTCCCAGGCATAAGAGAAGTCTTTAACTTGTGATGGGATGAGACTTAAACTGAATGTTTAGACTAAAGAATTTGTCTAAAATTACTTCATAGTCCTCCCAAAATAATCTGTCTGCCAGATTTAGCAGACTTTCTGGTAGGTTTTAGTGGAAATGTCCACATCCTGGAATCTGGCTTTTATATAACATGGTAACACTGAAAGGCATTAACCAAGTTTTGGTTGTCCTTACAACTAAAGAAACAGTTAGTATGCTGGGTAACATACACTCGTCACTAGGTGTCACATGCTATGCTGTACTAGGTCGATCTGCAACCAGATTATAAAAGAGGTTACATCATGTGTCAGGAAGAGGGAGTGAATATCTAAGGGATATCAGTGTTTTTGAGTTCAAGGTGAGAGAGTCCTGTAGTTTAAATTGAAAATAAAGAGAGGGTCCACAAGTGGATACACTTAGATTATTCTTTATATCTTTAAGGTCTCTTCCAACCCAAACCATTCTATGATTCGATGATTCTATATATCTACCCACTTTGTTCAGAACAGGTCCAGATCCATGAAAATCTTAATGGCCTTTAAGGAGAGATAATGCATGTGCAAACTGTTAGAAAGGTAAACATCACTTCTCTTTATCTTTCCTTTAGTAAATGCATGTGTGAGGGGAAGGTCCAGTAATTTAATTTTCCAAACGCTAGCAGCAAATTAATAGATCTTTAATTATACTTTTACAACATTGCCTTTTTTTTCATGGCATTCTGTGCTTTGAGCTCATTTCTAAGTCACAGAATCATAGAATCATAG
>NW_010267165.1:332-8237 GCF_000690775.1 Eurypyga helias | reverse complement strand
TGGCTGAATCCAGCACAAGAGGTGATAGCCTGATCCTCTGTGCACAGGTGAATATTTAAATCTCTCATTTATGAATATATCGCATGTATATGCTTCACCTCTGCCATCACCTGATGCATCAATTTTGTCCCATCCAGTTGAGTAAGTAGTAGCCTGAGCTTTTACTGCTGGCTAGTTAGGCATAACCTCGTTGTCTCTTGAGTTTACCTTTTCCCTCACGCTGTGTAAAGAAAACTAACCATATAATCTTTCAGAACAGTACAGCAGAAAGACCAGGTTTTACATGAAACTTCCATTTACCACAAAACTCTAACTACACATTTTTCCTTGGTACTCAGTGGGTTAGATCTGCACAGTGACACAGATGACTGAGTCAACGTGGACACTGATTTCTGACCTCAGAAACAGGTCTTATGACTTAGAAGAAATTAATCATGTCAGTGAGAACTGGTGTATGTTGAAGAATGTTGTCTATTCCACACACCCTCCTTCCCAAATCAGTTGGAGTATATCCTTTTCAGTTCCATTCCTCTAGTTTGCAAGGGATATTTTCCTTATAGATGTATTTGGAGACTTTGAACTTTAAAACTGAATTGCAGTACTTTTGTTTTTTCTATGAATGTAGTTCTTGTGGCCTCCCTGTTTCAGTGCAGATGTATAAAATCAGTATTTTGGCTCTCAGACACTGCAGTAATAGTAGCTATATGGGTAATTACAGCTGATGTTTTATTTTTTCCATGAGTGTGTTGCCACTGGAATAAAGAACACTAAACTCAATTTAAATTCTGAATTAAATTCTGTTGTATAGAAAATGTCTATTTTTACATATGCACTTCCATGTGATAAAATAACATAGCAAGACATGTATCATGACAGGCTGTGATTACTAAAAAATGTTTTAATATACCTATTGATAATACCCCCAGATCTCTCATATAACCAAGCTTAGTTAATTTCCATTGATTACTGTCTGCAGAAGCACAGCTTTGCTTGAGAAAGCGAAACAGGTATTTTGATTCACATATTTGTTGTAAGCTTGGAACCCAGTGCCCCTTTCCAAAATGCCATGTGCACCACACCCACTATCTCAACTGAAAGATAGTTTTAGTGTCTGGATAAATAAAAGAATCAATAGAGAAAGCTGTTTCAGCTGATTACTTTAGAATCTGTGTATGATTCAGACAAGATTAGTTATAAAAAAACAAACAAACGCAACAATATACATGTACATAAAAAGAATGTGCCCAAACTCTTATAAATCATAGAATCATAGAATGGTTTGGGTTGGAAGGGGCCTTAAAGATCATCTAGTTCCAACTCCCCTGCCATGGGCAGGGACACTTTCCACTAGACCCGGTTGCTCAAAGCCTCATCCAGCCTGGCCTTGAAGACATCCAGGGATGGGGCATCCACAACATCTCTGGGCAACCTGTTGCAGTGCCTCACCACTCTCTCTGTGAAGAATTTCTTCCTGATATCTAATCTAAACCTCCCTGATTTCAATTTATACCCATTACCCCTTGTCCTATCACTACAGGCTCTTGTACAACGTCCTCTCCCAGTACCCTTGTAGGCCCCCTTCAGATAAAGGAAAACAATATCACAGAAACCAGTGGCTCTGAAAGGGTTTGGATCATGGCAGGCAGCATAAAAAGGTTCTTCAATTTTTCTGCTGATAGAAGTTGATATCACATGTAATTAATACAGAGTAACAGAGAGGTAATTGTATCTCTATTCAGGGGGAAAATGATAGTGGATACTCTATATTCTGATGTGAGTTAATTTTGGTTTCAAAAACACGAAAAACTGGGCTGAGAACACATCACAAATATGGTTGAAGGTACTGAAGCCAGTCCTGTCAAACTGTCCGGCCAAAAGCAGTCCAATGTTTTCACTTGCTTCCCTCTTTGGCCTGGAATATTTTCACCTTTTCAACTATTCTAAGACAGGAATTTTAGCACAGGGGCAATAGTTAGATCACAAGTATTACTTCATATTTTATTAAAAGCTTTTTTCTCTGGTTTTCAGTGTCTTATACGTGTCCTAAGTATCTCAGTCTAGACCTTAAATCCTCACCAGTGCAAGGAACATTGATTTATGAGTCCATGATAATCTATTGAAAGTTGTCACTGGCCCAAAATACAACATTTAAAGTTTCTTGTGAACATTATTATAGATGTGGATGTTATAGAATTTGTACTCAAAAGACTTTGTAAAATGGCTGTTAGTCTTCCAAGTATTCAAAGCAGATACTCTGTGAAGGAGTGTTAAGGAAGACAAGCATTCATGAAAGAGCTAGAAAAAAGCCATGGCTCTTTTTGTTCTTTTGGGGTAAACTAATTCTAGATTCAGTAGCTCATAAAACAGACAAGAAGATGAGCAAGAAGCTTTGTTTCATGAATGTTATAAAGGAAGACACAGAAACAGAAACAAATGTATGATTAACAGTGGAAAATGAAAATAAGTATTTTTAGTCTATATTGATTGCATTTGAAAATGCATAATAAACCTTAATGAGATCATCTCTGCATAATGTCTAAATGTGTTACACATCCATCATTCCATATTCTTACTCAAAATATCACATTTTACGTTATTTACTAATTTTTTAAATCATTAGTATTATTACACAGTGCATAGGCTAGATGCCAAGTGTCCACTGTGGAAAATAAAATTCAGTATTAGCTAGAGGAACATGGAAAAATCCCATGCATTTAACTTTTTGTAGCTCTCCAAATTGAGAATGCATTTCAAATTTTGTTTAAGAAAAAAATTCCATGAATCAGAGAGACCTTTTGTGGCATGTGAAACATCATTTTTTCTAATAGAAACGCTGACAGACTGTGACATATAATGGGTCTATTGACGATTTTCTAATATAACTGATGTATAAATGCTGACTTTCCTGATGTCATCAAAAACTAATTTCATTTCATTTCACATTTGCTGACATTTAAAGTGCATATACACAACAATCGATTTCTTTTAGGCTTCTAAACAACTTTAAATAAAACTGCTGAAAATTGATTCTTTCTTGTTTCCTGGCATGTCAATTTAAATTTAGTAATTGAGCCAAATTCTTGAAATGAACAGATATTTCAAGAAGTTCTATGGCATCATAGAATGGTAGTCTTAAAAGAATAAATAGGAACACTAACTTCCATAGCTTCAAATTAATTTATTATACAATGTCTGAATTTCAGTAATATTATCCTGTGTTTCTTCCATTGTTCATGTTTGTTTTCCTGAATATTAGATAACACTCTGTATAGCACATATCTAAATTATGTTGCATCTAAGAAACAATATCATTTTTATTGGAAAAAATGGAAATTATATGTATCTATTGACAGAAATATGTATTACAGATATGGTTTTATTTCATAGGCTTTACAAATACTGTTTGTTACTATGGGAAACTGTAACAGAAAACAGCTGGGTTTTAATCTGGTTTTACTTATTTTCTAGAAAATAATTTTAAAAAGTTTTCAAATGTATTGAGATAAATCTAAGAGCTTTACAATTCTTATTTAACAATCAAGACAGCACACGAGAGAAGTAAACTTCTCTTGGTGTGTCACCCATTTGCAGCAACTGTAGAACTTGTTTCAGATTACTCTGCCTTTGAACCTATTCTCCTTCTAATCTGAGGAGGGACTTACATTTGTTTCCAGTGGAAAAAGAATAGATCAACATTTTCTCTATGACACAATCAAAGTTCAGTAGGAAAACATGCCACTTTTTTAACTTACATTTTCCAAAGTTCTCCAGCGTCCTCTGAATACTTCAAACTCAATCATACACTAACTAAATTCAAAAAATAAATCAATAGAATATTATTAAACTACTATATGCAGAAGATGGAAACAATACTTTTGGCAGAAAAGAAAAATATACAGTTATAAATCCTCTTTGTTTAAATTCTATGTGTTCCCAATGTTTAGATTTATATTTACCAAATTAGCTACTGCATTTTTTAACACAGTGCTCATACCTAAAAATCTCAAATTCCATTTGCAAAATGATTTTCTTATTTTCCTTCTTGATTTCCATTTATTTCACATGGAATCCAATTATTTTAAAAGCTCCCAAGAAATAATGGTCTAAATTTTCAGCAGCCCAAAGCATAAGTTTTAGGTAGCTTGGTTTAGCTCATAATCAATTCCTTCAATGTATTAAGTACCATAATGGTGTGGGTGGCTGTAAAGGGGTTTGTGGGTGGGAAGGCTCTGCAGAGGTATCTGGTCCGGCTGGGTTGGGGGGGCGGGGGCCGAAGGCCAAGTGCCAAGTCCTGCACTTGGGTCACAACACCCTGCAACGCTAAAGGCTTGGGGACAAGTGGCTGTAAAGCTGCCCAGTGGAAAAAGACCTGGGAGTGTTGGGCAACTGCTTGGTGAATATAAGCTAGCAGTGTACCTCAGTGGCCAAGAAGGTCAACAGCATCCCGGCCTCAATCAGGAACAGTGTGGCCAGCGCAGGACCATGTCAGGGATCATCCCCCATATCAGGAAGCAATGAGGCTGCACCTCAAATCCTGTGTTCAGTTTTGGGCTTCTCACTACAAGGAATACTTTGAGGTGCTGGAGTGTGTTCAGGAAAGGGCAATGGAGTTGGGGAAGGGTCTGGAGCACAAGTTCTGTGAGGAGCAGGTGAGGGAACTGGGGATGTTCAGCCTGGAGAAGAGGAGGCTCAGGGGAGACCTTATCGTTCCCTACAACTAACCTGAAAGGAGGTTGTAGTGATGTGGGTGTTGGTCTCTATGATTCTAAGAAGGCAAGAGTCAGTTATATCAATGACAAGAAGTAGTGAGCACAAAGTCAAATATAAGAAATTCTACTTAAGGATAAGAAATTACTTTGAGGGACGTCCAATACTGCAGCAGATTTTTGTAGAACATGGGGTACCTCTATTCTTGGAGACACTCAAAGCCTGACTGGACATGGTCAATGACAATGTGGTCTAGCTGATCCTGTTTTAGCAGGAGAGTTTGAGTAAACATCTGCAGATATCTCTTTTAATCTCAAGAATTCTACCATTCTAAGAATAGTTTACTAGCTCCTGCAAGTAATTAGTTGTGTAATTTTTTCAGTGAGGAAGATATCTAATCCTAAAGATTACAAGATCTCATTTCATCCTTGGAAAGTTCTTATTCAAATAGTCTTCCTCTTGTTAATTAAAAATACACTTTATTCCCAAGCTACATTGGTGTAACTTTAAACTCTAAGTACATGGCTTCGTAACTTTATTTCAAGAGATACTAAGCTATGTTAGCTATTACTGCCATTACTTCAGATAGAGTCCTGATATCATTCAAGATTTCATGACAAGAGAGAGAAGTGCTCTCCTTTCAATAATTTCTAGATGGTTGATGATCCAGTCCCAGCAATTTGCCCCATGAAAGACAAACAAGCAACCTCTATCTTAGTATGCACAAAATATGGGCATATATGCAGAATAGAATCATATATGCCATAATATTCTGCAAGAAAATAATTATATTATAGGGATTTAGTAAATAGCAGCTTCTTCATGTTTTTGTAGTACACTATATGCATACGCTTTCTTGTCTGAGAGGACAGCTGAGTTACTCTTGTCTTCTAACCTTTTCAAAAGTAGGCTATTTAAAGTGGTTCAGTGGTTAGCTTTGTGACCACTAGGCCAACTGATGTCTTAATCTCCACTGGATTTTGAATTCTGAGTTTCAAAGGCCATCCATTTAAAGGTCATGTACATTCTATCTCAATTCCATTCTATCAATTTCCATGAAATGTTATAGTTCCTGGAATGGTAAGAAATTATCAGTAAAATGCGGGAAGTTACAGCTTTTCCAGACCTTAGGTTCCTAATGCAATTGACACACATTAATAAAAGGTTTGTATTTACTGTATGTTGGAGATGTTCATAAACTATAACCTGTCATCCAAACAACTGACTGACTATATTTTGTTTTATTTTCTACACACAGATATTACACAATGTTTTTGAGAGTGCTAACCTACCTTTTCCAGTTGTACTTCTTTAGTTTTCTTTTAAAGTTCATTATAAATTTAGAAATTTAATTGTTCAGGTTCTATTACTACATAGAAATAAGATATAAATTAAAAATCATTCTGTACATATCATCACTCTGTTTTAACCTCTAGAGAGCTACACTAACCCTAAGAAAGAATGTTCTTTCTTAATGGTGCTTATAAATCTTCTTATTTTTTTTTCAAATTACTGTAGAAATATTAATCAACCAGTAAAGGAGAAATTTATAAAGCATCTCAAGGTGAGGAGTAGTTTTAAGAAAAAAAAAAACAAAACAGCTTGAATTTGATAGACAACGTTTTAAGAAATAAAAAATGAATCACAAAAGCTACTTGTAATGAGAATGAAAGACTAAAAAATATATTTTTAAAAACCTGTACTTTCTACTGATGTAAATTCTTGTTTCTACATTTCAGTTCAGAAAAAATTCAGCTTAGTACAGCTTCAGAAAAGCTACACTTATGTACAACACACCTGAAAAACTGTCTCTGCTTACTATATTTTCTTTTTTTTTTTCTTGATCTCACATGACTTCTCATTAAATGTTATTGTAGTTCTTTGGCAGTAAGTTATGATAACATGAAAGCAATACAGATAAGAAATTCATTTGTTAAGGATGAGGAATTCTCCTAATTGGAAAGGAATAGTCCAAAGAACAATGATTCATTGACATGGGTTTAATACCTGTCTGGCTTGATAAGGTAAAAAGAATCCAAAAGAACCCAAAAGCTGCCAAAATGTAGCCTTGACAAAGCATATGGTTGAATTCAGCTGAAGTCTACAGGATTCTATTTCAAGAAAAATACAATTATCCTTTAGCACATGAGATGTAACTGGCTGTAATACACTCAAATGCATAAGTATTGTTATGGTATAAAATGTATTTGCCATCACACATAATCTTTTGACCTGAAGACCTCTATTGTGTTCTTAAAATATGCCTTTACAGTGATAGCCAAAGGGAATAAGTAAAATAAAAGAAATAAACAAATAGGTCTTTTTGTGTGTGTGTCAATTACTTCTTGTTCTTTGACCATAAACTGTCTAAAGAAATGCAAAACTGTGCAAATCAGAAGTTAAATTGTATGATCCATAGCATATCCTTGAGACTGAAAGTGAATACTGAGGTTAGATGTTGGAATGATTACAGATGTTCATGTTTGTAAGTGAAAGAAGAAGAAAACCAAGAGTAGGAAAGTAGGAAAATGAGGATGAAAGTATTAGCATACTTGAGAGGAACCCAAGTACAGGCTACATATCAAAACAGTCAGCAGCAATATGAGCTTTAATTGTTACATCTTGTGTCTTGCTGACTATTTCTTCATAATTTCCCTACCATACTCCCACTTCAAATGTAATGAAGGAAAGGAAGCAAATAAGAGAACATTAATTGATTAAAAAAAGTTTAATTTGTTATGTTTTATGAAATAAAAATAGTTTTGTTTTTCTAAATGACTGACCAAAAAGGAAGATTTTGGAAACTGCCTCCTGTTGATTTTTTAAAATGTGTTTCAGTCAGTTTAACTTTGCACAGTCTATTGCAGTGTGTAGAATACCTGTGGAACTGAGATCTGGTAATATAGTCTTTAATTTTCCACCAATGTGGAATTGTCTGGTACTCTAAGCTTTAAAATAGATTTATATGTGAAAAGATCATGTTATTGATGGTTCAGCTACATATTTTTAAAGTTTAGCTGTGTGCTTCTTTTTAAGACTGCCTTCTTAACTAGAAACAAGTTATAACTTTAAAATGTTAAATGATTAAAAATGAAATTGTTTTCAAAATCTATTATCCAAAAAACAATAAGCTAAGAATTCACAGTATTCTAAGTACTTATTTTGCCTTAGGAATAGAAGGAAAAAAGAAATTGAGTT
>NW_010267165.1:0-306 GCF_000690775.1 Eurypyga helias | reverse complement strand
CTATTTCTTTTGATAACTAACCAAACTTTCCTAAAACCAAATAAGAAAATTTAAGACCTAAATCTCCATGCATAAGTAGCTGATATTTAGATCAGCATTATTACCCAATAAGTACACATTTTAAAGTGCAGGATCTTCTTTACAGATATCTCTGGCAGGGCAGAAATGTACAGTATCTTCAGAGCATTGCTGACAATGAGAGTTAGGAGAGGAAAAAGATAAATTAATAACTTCAGCAGTGGACAAGAGCATCTTAATCTAGGAATAAAGAAAAAGAAAAGTTAACTTATAAAATTAAAACTTAAA
>NW_010267164.1:26566-38458 GCF_000690775.1 Eurypyga helias | reverse complement strand
TTCTATGATTATCTTGTGTGGTTGAACAGTATGACAAAATAATAACAAACACAATAAAAGTCTTTGAGACAAGTGTGTGCTGGGGGGATGGGTGTTATCACAAGGTTCATGTGTTTGGCCCTCCTAGACATGGTATGTCTTAGTAGACATGTTTGTGGGAAGAATAACTAAAAGTATAAGGTAAGTGAAAATGGGATAAAATATAACTTGATGCTGTTGAAGATGCTTCACAGTATACTGACCACACCTTTGTTATGGAATTAATTTTACAGATTAGAGATACTGCATTTTCTCAGTCTTTCTTGACTTCAGCCTGATGTCACATAAGAAACTATTAGTTAAGTTGTAGAAGATGCAGTTTTTATAGAAGAATTATAAGATTAGTAAGGAACAAACTAGAGAGGGAGCTCCAGATTGTGCTGAAAGAGCGTCTATCTGACTGTAGAGTGATTACTTCTCAAAGATCAGTCCTGACACAGAACTAATTAAATATTTTTATTAATGACCTTGACACCAAAAATGGCAGCATGCTAAGTGTACTGATACCAACCAGTGGTGAGACACTGTCAGTATTCAAGAAGAGTTAGAATATCATTCAGGGAACACTTCAGAATCATTTACTAGAGGGGCACAAATAGTGTTCAGTACAGTAGCTGGAACTGGGATTAGGGATGAATAACAAGTTTCATCAATAAATTTGGTATTTTTTACACTTAAAAATTGATGAGGATAAAGAAACCCTGAGTATGAGTCTATTATGGGAATATATGAGACATCAGTCTGGCATACATAGCCTCAAAAAACCTGTGAAAGCTTAAAATGTGGCATCTCCGGTACAGAAAGAAAAGTATTAGTGCTAATGTGTAAGAACCTGTCTGCAATATTTTGTTCTGTTCTGGATAGTTATGTTTAATGGAGATGAATCTAGACTTGCAGAGGTGTAGAGCAGGAGGATTAACATAAATGGGTAATGGAAAACTTCACTTAGAGGAGAGAGATTAGAAGAGAGCAGTTTATTTCATTCAGAGAATAGTTTATTTAGTAAAGTAAAAATAAAAAAAGATTCCATGCTTACCATCTGTAAGTAAAACTGTTAACATGGGATGTGGAAAATATTGGCACAAAGGAAAAGTATATAAAATTAATCTGGTTAAGTTTGGTCTGGAAATTGACGGATATTTGGTACAGACATTTATTTGTTGTCTACAGTTTGATCTGGTTTACGAAGTATTTACCTACAGTAAAAAAGAAAGGTGTGTGGGTTGTAAGATCCCATCCCTTGGTTCCTGTGGGAAGGCATTAGACATGAAATCCTGAGAGACACCTACTTTGGAACTGGCCACCAAGATAAAGTCTGGGGAGGCAATAACTGTTCACCGGGCTTAAAAAGGATACTGCGGTGAGGTGGTGGCAAGGCTAAGTAACCGAAGAAGGTAACAACACATAAGAGAAATGGCTTGCGTGAGGAATGAGGAAGAGGAGAAGGTGGAGAACCACAGCCTGGAAGTCAGGAGAAAGACTGAGATGAGGTTGAGGAGACTGTTTCCATGCAATGAGAATGTGATAAGGAACCTAAAGAAAAAGAAAAAGGCTGTAAACAAGGAACCAGAGGTGAGAAAGAAACAGGGAGCAAAACAGACATAATAGACTGTGGCCAGCATAAACCAGTTATCCTCAGAACTCAGAAAGGAACTAGCAATTCCTGAGTCCTGCCATTCCTCCACTGACACAAAATACCCATGAAACCTTGTGTTGCTTCATGCTGTACCACAGGTCTGCATCTAATATAAGTTATTATCACCCTTAATCCCAGACATCTGTTAGGGAGTTCTCCTTATCCCGTCCCAAGTCTTGAACACAACTGCCACTGTGATGCTTACAAATAAAAAGATTTATTTGATTATACTAAAACCCACCAAATGGCTAACAGGGGATGCATATTAGAAAGGAACACTAGAAACCCTGTAGTGGTGTACTGAATAGTTGTTTCAGTTGCTCTGAAAAAATTCTAGAGGTTAGGGAAAATCTGGTGTAAGCAAAACAGTCCTCAGTTAATTCTGGTCTAATTAAATAACTGTCGAAAGTATCAGTTTGTTTTTAACTTAATTATAATTATTTTGGCTCAGGATAACATCTTTCCTTCAAGACTAAGAGTTGGGCCTTCTGGTCCTACTTTTTTTTTTGTTTTTCTTTTTTCAAAGCAAAATAACCACTAAAATGATCTAGCTTTTATTTGCACTGTTTAATGCTCAGATTCTCTTAGCACTACACTGTGTCCTTAGTTTGGGTCCCCTAACATAACCTTAATTAAAAACCACACAGTTTTCATGGGGCAGTTAAGTTCTATACATGATCTAAAATAGATGAAGTTTGCAAAAGAATAAAGCTAGCTGCAATTTAGTTCAGGATTTTGTTCAGAAAACACAAACCTACTGCAACAGAAAATGACTGAGATTAAAATATAAAAAATAAATAATTGGAGGGATAAAAAGATGCTGTAAAAATTCTGAACATTCAGTTCCTACTGTATTTTTATTCACTGCTTTAAAAAACATTTGAGACATGTAAGGAGGTTTATTTTTTTCCACAGGGCAAGCAATATCAGCAGGTTGGTAAATCTTCCTAAATTCCAGCATGACTATAAATAGCCACAAGAGAATTACTGAATATCTCCAGTAAAATGATGACAGTTTATCATATGTCAGCATCTACCTTCCTTATATTTTCTGTCTCGTAAAGAAACACAAAGGTTTTAGATAGGTAAAAACTGACAAATTACTTGATGGGCATTTATCCTTCATCCAGAAAGGCAATTTGTGCTGGCAGCAGGCAAAAAGAAATTAACATTTTTGAGATCTAAAGAAACTATAACATTTGTGCTCAGGCAGCCCAGGTTCTGATATTAAGAATCAAGTTAATGTATTAATTTTCCTTTGAAGTTATTTAATCCCTTTTATAATCTGACTAGGACTTGACATCTTTCTTAGAGGGTGTATTCTAAAATAATTTCATTTTAGTTCTACTTCTATCCTTGCGCTGTTGCCTACCATTTTAGTAATCTCCACATACTTATGTGAGACAGTTTTAATTTTTCTAAATTATTACCTGGAGCAAAATGGAAATATCTAGTTGTTATATGTATCCATATTACCCTTTTGTCCTTAGAGAAACATTACGGATGTTCCCATTTTACATGAAAAAGGCTCTATCTGTTATCTTTTTTCTTCAAACTTATCTTCATTTTGGAGACACTATTTTGATGCTACTTAAAACAGAGGGCACAGTGTACACTTGTGTTTCTCCTGGACACCTAGTCTAGGCAGTCTTGCCAGAATGCTTTGTCAGCCTTTGATTAAAGCAAAGTAAAACTCAAAGAATCAAAGAGCAAGTCAAAACCGTTGCTCCTTTTATGCACACTAAAGGGAGACATACAACAGACAACTGTCGTGAGGCTTAGCACAGAAAGGAATAAAGTATGGTCGTAAGTGTGGCACTAAAGGATAACAAAATACCAGAGTGTGCCCAGGGTAGTGTTTGTTGTTGAAGATTGTTACCAAAGGCAGAGTATCAGTGAGTACAAGTGATACCCTGAGTGGCACAAACATAACTTGAGGCACAGTCCTGCAGATACCTGAATGAATTCATTAAATCAGGCCTTAAATATCAGGAAGAGGGATGCAAAAGGGCTAAGAAACCACAGAGACATCTGATCTGTTTCTTTTATTTTGGAATTTGTCTTTCATGCTTCATGTCAAGAATAAGCATAGGAAATAAAGGTGCAATTGCATGGCAAGTAGTCATGCACATATGTGCTCTGGTCCAGGGGTTGCAGGTAATAGTAGTAATGATAAATCAGGATGGGTTGCTCTGTGTCTTGGCAAACTAAATATAAAGCCTCAGGGAAACTTAGACTTTCACTTTGCATGCTACCCCACATCTTCATTACTGTGATCTGTGCTAACCAGACAGAATCTCTTTATTTGTCTGCATGTGAGTTTGAGTAAGCTTTTTACAAGTAGCTTTCCCTGCCCTGCCCTGCCCTGCCCTGTATATTTATGCCTGCATACCAAATCCATATTGCTCAGCAGTGCTCTGTAATGCAGAACTCCTTGGGTTCTTCCCTCTCCTTAATTTGTACTTTTATAACTAGAGTATTCTGTGGTTTAAGGTCAGGACCTCAGAAGTTTTGTCATTGACATCATCAAGAGGCAAGGTCAGTCCCTAAAATTTCTTATTCCTGGCACCGGCTTGTGCTGTTTTAAACCTTGTCTTCCTACTCCAGCTAGTTGACTTAAAAAAAAGTACCCCCTATGCGTTCAGGTCATGAGATTCAGCACAAGTAGTTACAGACAGTGCCAAAGGCACAGAAAATTGGATGGAAAGGGTACCTGGGGAATTGTCTTCTACTCTGTGTATGTGGCTCTGGTGCTTAATGATTTGCTACAGCCATGATTGCTACTTTCCCGTTGTGCATTAAAATTCAGGGCAAAATAGCATCATGCCAGGACCATCCCCATGAGTGGCCTCGGACATCTGATCAACACTTTCTGGAAGGAGTGGTATGCCCTCTTCCTTGGTACAATATATTGTTCTGCTGCACAACCTTCTAGTTATTGAATGTTACAAAAACTATAACAAAAGGCATTAAAGAACACTATGCACATGATGACTTGTCAACATGAAGCTCTATATTCTCACAAGGTCATTATTGGCAAAAGCTTCAATTTTGGCAGTATTTATTTCTTGGTTTAAAAAAATATGATGTTCAGCTCAAGAGGTGCCAATTTTTATGTAGTATTTAGATACATCTGCTGGTGAAATCCAATACTTCAGAAGACAAAGCATTGTAAAGACATAAGAAACAATCATGTTTTGCGTTATCATTCCTACTGCATAATTTTTCAACAGTAAAGGCTTTAACAAAGCCTTTTGAAAAATTAATTGCTACTTCTATTCTGTGCACAGATAGAATGAGTTTAGGAAAATTAAAGCCTGTGAGTGTCCCACTATTTAAAGAATGGTTATTGAAGTGTATGGGATGGAATAGGTAGTCATGTCAGGGGAATATCTTTGTTACTACTACTCTCTTTGTAATCACATGTGGTATGGAAATACAAATAACCATTGTTGAGTTCTGCTTAATTTTATCAAAACTATTCCATTTTTCCAAGAAGACAGTAAACATGAGCGCCATACTTGGATTGAAAATATAAATTTCAGTGCAAGGGAGGGCATTCTAGAGTGGCGATATTGAAGGTGTATTTTTACTTCAATTTATTTTTAATGCATTTCATTTTCTTGCTTTTAATATTGATCTATATTTGTTTGTGTTAATTAACTTGAACCTAACTTCTTAATATTATATCAGGGAAAAATGTGCAACATTAATAAGCTTGAAAATCCAGGCTCCTGTGTTATGTTGGAGATTAGATTACAAATTTTAAAGAAACAGCTTGGCTTTTGTACAAGAATAAGCAGGGATGTGTTAAATGAAACAGAGCATCATGTGTACCTGGCTGTTTAGTACAGTTATGTTGTTCAGACAAAAGCTTTCAATAACTCAGTTGCTCTCAATGCTTCTTATTCATATGAGTGAACAGGTTAGTGCATGCCATGAACCATAAAAAGCTGGAGGCAGCAAGATTAATATACCTATAGAAAGTAGGCTTTACCAGCACGTTTTATATATAGATTGCAGAGAGATTCACATGCATTCACTCTGCTACATACACCACCACTCACCTGCCGGAGTGGGACGGAGAGCCACACTCTGAATGTGGCTATCCATAAAATGGCATATGTGGCTGTTTTTCAGCAGTCAAGGATCTGTTTCACTCTCCATCCAACACACGTTTCCAGGTTTGAGTGGAGAAAACAGTAGTAATTCAGGAAGCTAGTGACAGAGACGGAGGGACTTTCCTTTTCCTCCTTCAATACTCAGTGAATCTCCTCTTGAAAAGTCCTGAAAAGAAATAGAGCAAGGAGAGACAGGCACACTCAGAGACATGCACATCTTAGAGAACCCAACATCATCTGTAAGGGCTGGTTCCTAAGCATCTGCCTCAAGATACGCCTCCAGCATGTGAAAGTCTTAACAACACATAGCTTGCCTCTCGACCAATTAAAATACATACTTAAGGGGGAAAAAAAACCAAACCAAAACCTCATTTCCACCCATGACCTCTAAGAAAAAAATGCACAAAAGTAATTTCTCCTGTTTGGGACTTGAAAACAGCTTTTCAGTTCCAAGCACAAAACAGAGCACAGAGATTTTAAAATACGAGACTTTCTAAGAGATTATACATTTTTTGCTATGTAGCTGGTAAGATTTGATGCTGTGCTTATAAACTAAATTACTGAGGCTCATGCAGGTATCTTAGTAACTTGAAGTGATGAATGAATGACTGAATAAATGAATAAATGAATGAATGAATGAATATAAAAGTAGTGGTAGCATAGCTTGATAAATTCATTTCAGCACTCCAACTGTACTTATTTCTTGTTAGTATGAATGCTTTTGAGAAAATTACAAGAGAAGCCAGCATTGGATTAGGCAAGTTCTGCTGAAAACGCCTTAATTCTTGAAAAGGTCATGATTCTCTAAGATGAAAGGGTCTGCAAAAACAGAAAGATCCAGAATGAGACATATGGTAACAGTCTAGTTGCAGCACCATAAATTACTTTCCAGTTCCAGATGTCCACTGTAAATCGTAGTCTTCTGTGTTAACACAGTATTGTTAGCATGTTGCACTCATTCTCTGATAAACCATGTTGCTCTGTGGGAATCTATGAAGAACATGTTATGGTCTGAGCAGAGACTGAAGACTTTTTCCAGCTGTCACTTCCAAGGAAGTAATAAATCATGTCCAATGAATTCAAGAGGAGTGACACTAATTTACTTCTTTTAATCATAAATTTTGTCATTATTTTAATTTAGGTTGTACTCCAGGCCAGTGCCTAAAAACTTCTACCATGGTTCAATGGGTGTGTAACAAAGGGCTTGTTAAGACTGCTGGGGCTTTACATGGTTTTGGATCAGAGTCTAGTTTTGTGCTGAGTCACAGGTGACTAAGAATGTCCAATTCTGTCTCATATATTTAGGTTTTACTTGCTTGCTTTAATTTATGCAAAAATTGAAAGAAGTGGCAGACAGACTTAGCGCCAGCATGTTGACATACCTTGGTTTTTTCAGCACAGATTCTGGAATGATGCTTTTAACCACATGAAGTTATTTTCCTATGACTGTTTTTCTTTCTGCATTAGGATATACAATACAGTTCAGGAGAATGATGTGCTGCAGCCTATTACCAGAATGGAAATAATACTGGAACTTCAACAATTAATTTAGCTTCCTACTAGTTTAAGGTTCTTGACCTCTTTTTTTTGGTAATTGATGTGTCATCAACAAAATATCTGGGCAAAATGATGGCCATCCCCACTGGGGAAATTATGTAAATGACAGATGTTACTTAGATACATCATCTCTTACCTAGAAAAGAAAAGCTGTTAGGTGAAAGTCCTGTCATGCTGAGGCTTTGAACTGTGCCTGGCACAGGGGTCAGGTCTGAGCTCTGGGTAGCAGCACCATATGAACAGCAGCCATAATACACCTTTCCTTTTGGCGTTAGGATTTTAGGTCTAGAATGTGAAAAAGTCCATTTATTTTCCCAGTCTAATCCTGAAACAGCGCATCAGCAAGGCTTTTCAAAAATGCCAGTAAACCTAAGCCAATGGGGAGCATAGCTAAAAAGATCCCATTACTTATTTATAGGTTCATATGACTTACTGAATAAAGTAAAAGTCACTTTAAGTATGAGCAATCACATTTAGTATTGCTGAAATAGAGTTAACACACCTTCGAGGTAGACCTTAAGAAGTACAGAAGTTTCAGGATAAACCAGAGCAGGGCTGAGATTTGCTTCACTCTGAAAAGTCATCCTAATGGCTCTGTCTTGGAATCAGATATTTTAATCCTCTTAGAAGACTTAAAATGATCCAGTCTGAGAGTTACTCTGCCATTTCTATATTTAACTAATGGCAAAACTTTAACAGGAAATTCACTGTGTTCACAAAATTCTGATCGTGTAGTCTCTTAATGAGAGAAATTTATCCATTTTACTGGGAACCAGGAAAATAAGACTTTTAAAGTTTATGTTAAGAATTTTGAAGATGAATAACGGACTTTTTTATGTTGCTTTGAAAAATCTGAGTGATTGGATGCATAGGTAAGAAACTAAAATATAAAGCTGCATGGAATTCTCATTCAGATATCTCTATGCTTGACAGAGCAAGCTGCTACTTTTATAAGCTTTTTAATTTTACTGGTATTAACATGGAAGTCATAAATGCAGTGACAAATATAGAATAATTACTATGGCAGCCAAATCCACAATCACCCCACTTTGCCCCCAGAGCCAAGTGGTTACAACTAGGCACAGGCATGCTACCTTGCTCAGATTAATGTATTTCACTCAAGTACCTGTGCACACTTTGTCATGTCCACGTTGCTTGTGAACATTTACATGTGCACTTTTTTGCCAGAATAAATACCTGGCAAGTAGGACAGATTCAACATGCAACGCACAGACAGCCTTGCAACTAGAATGTTGCTTAAGTCACTGGTGTCACAGAGCAACAACTTTTCTTGTAGCATTTTCTTGGTTATACTGTGACTGTATAGACTTTACTACCACTTAAAATAGCAGTGTATGCCAGACTCCTGACCTACCAACCAGGGCAGCGGTCCTTTGATTTTACACCATTGATACACTAATGTCATACTGTTATTTTTAAACACTTGGAATGTACCATGCCACTCAATCTGGTGTTAGCAAATCTTGTCTAGGCGATTTCTTTTCTTCTGCTGTGCCAGTGGAGCAGTTCCTGCTGCTTTTGCCTGTCTCTATCACAGCACTGGCATTTGAGATACAATCAGGCAAAATGTGGTTATATTTAAAAATGGACTCACGTTCTATATATTTTTAAGGGTGGTCATTAACAATTTTAAAAATAACAGACATCTTTACTGGTATAAAACAAACAAGGTCAAGTAAGTTCAAAGAACAATTTTCCCTTCTTTGAGAGAGTATCAGTTTAGCCATGGAAACAGTACAGCATTCAAAGAAAAAGATGTAGCCTTTTTTATTTTCCTCACTGAATTTTGAAGACTGCAGAGATTTTACTTATCAGTCTTCGAAAATAAAATAAATGATCATTCAAATACAGACCCACAATGCATTCACATAGTTTGAATGATGTACCCAGACAATTTCTTACCATGGATTCACCACTGGCTCTGGTTAGGTTACCTTGTAAAGACTTTATCAGCAGAATCATAATACACAGCCCCTTTTTCTCTTCAGTTAAAGAAGACAAATAACCCCAACACCTAGAACAAGCATATGACTGATGGGCTGAGGTCATGCCTGTTTAGCAAGCCTGACTTCAGACCTATCTCTGTGACTAGCAGCACTCCCAGCTTGATTTCCAAAAGTGGCAACCTCAGATGCACTGAGTCATCTCTGAACCTGTGGATGAAGATGATAGTGATGACAGTGCTCCTGGAAATATTTCTAACTTCCCACTCAGTGAACAAAGCTGCCTGTTTTGTTTTGCATGCACTAAGTGAGGTTACATCGAATCTCAGGGGAAGGAATCTCTGGAAGGCTGACATTTTCAGCAAAAACATTTTTATTTCCATCTCAAAGAGGTTTCAAAGCTTTCACCCATCCATCCTGCGTGCAGCTCTGCCTTCTGGCCTGAAATGACAGAATGACTTGCGTATGCAGTAAGAGGTTAATGCTCATGCTGAAAGAGCAGGATCTATGCTCCTATGGTCTGTCAAGGGGCTTTATCAGGCAACAAGGCCAAGCCTCCCTTTCTTCCCTTGGCCTGTACCCCATCTCCCCCCACCTTACAGTGCTGTGGAGGCACATCTTGGTAAATATCAGGAACCACCGCTGTGCTTTGCAGGAGGTGAAAATAAGTTATCCGTATGTTATGGGACAGATAGGCATCTCAGGAGGGCGTGAGATGAGCTGCAGAGAGAGAGACCTTGTCACACCCCTTCACAACCTCCTACGGTCCTCTAAAAATCATCCCTTGCAAACATCCCAGGAGTCTCCTGAAATGGGTAGCAGATTCATTACAAGTAGCCTTGGACCACATGAGTGGTTGATCTTTTTTCTACTCTCTTGATGAGGATGGCAAGTCCAATGTGGTGCCCATTCCCAAAGCAACAGTACTTCCATTTCTCCCACTTTTGTGTATTTCTGGGGATGATTCTGCCTGCTGGGCTTGAGGATGACTCTTTCTAATGAAGCAGTCTCAGCAGTGGCAGTTACAGTTCCATGCCTTAAGGCATTCTTGCCAGGAATATCATGGAGCTGCTAGGCTCCCTATGGAAAAAATAGACTACAGCTTGCAAATCATCATTGTAGCTTTTAATACTGCATTCATGCCACTTGCAAACATGGGACTTGTAAATGAATCACTGAAGCACAGTAAAACCTCCAGGGCCTTGAGAAATCTAGAACAGGAGCTACAGCAATAAAAAAAATCACATACTCTGTCATTTTACAGTCTCTACAGTTTTTGTGGCATAGTACAGTACTCCTCAAACTGATAAACTTACTTTAAAAATTTTTCCCTTTTTTTCTGTATGGACAAACAAGCTACAGTCCTTACAGATTTTTCTTGGAACAGAGCTTCCCAATAAGAAGTTTGGAATGTGATCCTCTCACATCAGCTCTACCTTAGCTATGACTGACTAAATTGAGAATCTTAAAGGATCAGGTCTTTTTTTAGACTCCTTTACAATGAAATAACTGAACTGAATGCAAAAAGCTTTGTTATTAAGGTTTAGGTCACGTACGGCTCTGATATGTCAGTAACTTCATTACCTATTGATGCCTTGACAGTGGATATCCTAGTGGACAAACTACTTTTCTTGCTGAGACACTGAATTAAATACTCAGGGGGATGTCTCGTTTCTCTAAAGTAGGGAGCTTCTCACACTTGGTCAGGTATTTAGTGCTGAGGGAGGAATTACACAGAAGAATTAATGTAAACAGACTTATATGGCAGCAGTAACTGTGGTGGCTGAAGTAAGTGTTGATGCTTAATGTTCCATGTGAACCACAGAAATGTAGGTCACTCCAGATAGACTACTCTCAGACATTCTCCACCATGTACAGGAAAACACTGGGTGACAGATTTCCCACTCAGTAAAGCAAAAGGGGTAAAGGACGTTGTACTTAGCTCCCCTTTAGAAAATATGACATGGGTATAAAATCTCTCAGTGCTTGTGCGTTACCCACAGGGCTTAATTAAATCTGATGAAGGTTAATAACTAGGAACAGGTAAATCTCAAAGTTTACAACATCTAGATTTTATCTGAATTAGCACCTTTTACTTCAGAGGCCAATTATTCTGCTCTCCTAAATGGAGATTAATTGGGTGACCTGCTCCCAGGGCATAGGGCCTAGTGACCCCTCTGCTCAGCTTTGAAAGGGAGGTCTTCTAGGATGCATCATGAAATTCTTAACTGCAATCTGCTGCTTTTTAGTTCTCAGGGGAAGGATTTTACAGTATTTCTCTGTCTGGTGAATGAGTTTTCTCACACACCTAGCAGATTTAAAGCATGTTACTTGGATGGCACAGGCTACTGTGTCCTGACACAGCAGAGTGACCCCTCTGCTCAGCTTTGAAAGGGAGGTCTTCTAGGATGCATCATGAAATTCTTAACTGCAATCTGCTGCTTTTTAGTTCTCAGGGGAAGGATTTTACAGTATTTCTCTGTCTGGTGAATGAGTTTTCTCACACACCTAGCAGATTTAAAGCATGTTACTTGGATGGCACAGGCTACTGTGTCCTGACACAGCAGAAAGAAGG
>NW_010267164.1:16633-26547 GCF_000690775.1 Eurypyga helias | reverse complement strand
TGGCCTTTGAGCATTTTCACAAGTGATTTCTTTTCTAATCAAATGGGGTTTAGTAAACCTGCTTAAATTCATTACTTCCCTTGCATACAGAATGCAGAATGCCAGAAAGCAATTGGTGCCAGTAGCCTCTGTCCTGGACACTCAGCACTTTCATCCATAAAGCACTTCACAAACATCAGCTAATCCTCGTAATGTTCTTATAAAGTCCTGTAGGTAAAGCATTAGAGCTAGGTAAATAACACACTATCAACAGTTTCAAGAATTAAACCCCTTTTTTGCATGCAAAATATTACCAACATGCTTTTTTCCTTTTTTTTTCCCCCCCTCCAGCCCCAGCTGTCCCCAGGTGAGAGGCCAGGGAGTGAGGAAGGCAGGGAAAACGATGGCCCTTCTGACTGTGTTTCTCAGTCAGTTCTCCTGTGTGGCAATGAGAACGGGTGATGCTTTTCTTGCTTCCTTTACACCGGTGGGGTTGAGCGGTCTTCGTGCTGAAGAGAATTATAGAGAAAGGGGGAAAGAAAATCAGAACAAAAAATGGGAAAATATTATTATATTTTTACCAATGTGTCTCTTATCTCCTTTGGCAGATGCAGGAAATGGTGTGTTTAAGGAAACATTGGCATCTGCTTTTTTCCCATGATCAGTCAATGCCCTCAAGCCTTTGCGTTGCACCATTGCTGGTAGTCCTCAGACAGAAAATTCACAAATGCAAGACAGATGGGACAGTTCAGACCTGAAGAAAGAAGAAAGTAGTGAAGTGGATAATTTCCTAACGACTTTCATCGTGTTGTGAATATAATTGAAAATCCAAAATGTAGTTATGCATGTGAGGCCTAATAACTATCATCTATTGCTCTCTTTACGTTTTTGCGTGAAACTTCATTTACTTTTCTAGCTTATCAGCATAAATGCATGCAGAAAATAATTTTGTAAATCCTACAGCCATTGCATGACAGAAAAATACTTGGTTAATTATATATTACTGCAAATATGTTGCTCTGGATTGATTGTCTTGTTTTGGAAAGCACTTGTATATGAAATATTTGATGAACAATAACAGTAAGAAACAGGCAAACCAAAACCCAAGAGGAGAGATAAATCTGAAGGAAAAGGAGTGCAGCAAATAAAGTACAGAAAAATAAAAGAGTTTTTGTCTCCAGGAAAAAATGGTGAATCTTGTTAGTCAGTTGACTCATAGTCAGGTCAGATTGTCAGGGGTTTTAGGGTTTGATTCAGCAATTGCTTAAATATGTCCCTCTACATATGAGTAATCCCACTGGGACCACTTACGTATTTAAGTCAAACATGTAATTTAAAATGTTTGCTATATCAGGGCCTTCTGAAAGATATGGAACATAAGCACTGAGTAACACTTCTTCGTGTGATGCTGAAACAGCCACATGTTCTGTGCCAGATGCAATTCTTAGAATTGCTGCATCTGGTCACATATATATGTTCTGGTTTTTGTCTGCATTAGCAACATCTGCAAGTTTTGCTCCTTTTAGCTGGGAGTGAATCCAGCACTCTATTTTGGGAATTACTTTGCTGCCAAAACACCCCTAGCAAACTACCTCCCTTCATAACAGGAGAGTTCATATGCTGTTCTTCTAAACTTTTTCTTAATTATAAAGAGCTTAGAACTCTTTGAATGGTACTATTAAGTCATTGAATCTCACTCTTTTTTAGTTAATTACTAACATTATTTCTATTTTGGGGGGGTATATTTTTGTCTTTGGAATCAAATCAGATTTTCTCCTATAAAGCCCAGTTTCATCATTATTCTGTGCTAAAGGCTAAATTTTCAGGCATGCCAATACAGCTGGCATGACATTGGCCTTCCTAATTCAAGGACACAAAGGATTACCCAAAACCATAAGCAGAAAAGATCCGCATTTTTTCTATTAATCAAGGTTTTACCTTTTTTTTTTTGGTCACTGTGATTCGTACTTGTCTCACAGCTAGGTCTCTGAGCACCTCAGTGTTTCCTGGAAGACAGGAAGACTGACCAGGAAAATCAGTAAAAACTGAGCATCAAACAACTTAGTTCATCACCTGCGACACTATTTACAGAGCCAATGGATGGGAACCAAATAATGCAGATCACTAGCTGTCAGTAATTCACCTAGTAGTGACCACTGACATATAAGACATCACCAGGACAATTTCAGCAAGATCCCACCATTTCAGTTCCTAAGCAGTAACAGGCTCTTTTTCTCTCAGCTCTTTCTTCCTGCCAAGGTTTTTCCCCAACTATAAAAAAAGTAAATAAATAAAAATAAATCAAAGTTTTGGAAACCAGAATGCACTGTATTACCTATAAAACATGTGGAATTGTAATGGTTGGTGTGGCAGGAGTCATGGGAGTCCTGGCTTGAGGAATAGGAAGAAACAATGGAGCAAGTAGTTCTTTAGGCAGAGGAAGCAGAAAGCCCGGCTTTCAATATTTCTCTCTTACTCTTTTTCTCTCTCTTACTATTTTTCTCTCTCAACTGTTTGAGCCTCTGATTATCTAAGAATAAGATTGTGATCTTACTCATTTTTTTCACAGTGAGGAACTAACGGCCCTTTAGCTTGTTGCCATGTTTTCACCAAATTGACAGAATCTTTGTCAAATTTGACTGAAATTCAGGAATGGATTAGAAAGCAGGAGAGCAGTTTGTACCTACATGTGCAGGATGAGTGATGAAACAAACCCCATTTCAGTGGGAGATTAAGCTAAAATCCTCCCACTCAGTGACACGTCCCGGAGATTTTAATCTAGGAGTCAAGGCAGTCAGGTCTGTCATAGAGAAAAATTCCCAAATCAAAAACAATCAGAAAATGTTGTCTGAGCCAGTCCTTTAGTCCATACACTGAATATTATAGGTGTGAAAATCAGGTGTGAGAACACACACGTCACCTCACAGTGCTCGCAAGAGTGTACCATGTAGTGGGCCAGTACAGCTGAACATGACTTAGGGCAGTGGGTCTGTCTTCTGGGATTGCCCACAGGGGATATCAGGGTGGAGCAGGAGTGCTGGAATTGTTTGAGGCTCTGTGCGATACCACAGCCCCTCATGCTCACACAAGACTTGCCCAACCTCATCCTCATTTTCTGACTGTCTTAGTTTAGTAATGAATTTTAGACAGGGCTTGAATGAAAGATGCTTTATAATATCCTGAAAAGTCCTGAGTGACTCCACGGAAGGTTTCACGATGTCTTTGATGAAAGATCCCTGGCTATGTAAAAATCTTTCTTCATTAGTGAAGTCAGCTGCTGTTGGGACGATTTGGGTGGATTTATTTCCTCTTTTAAATTCAAATTACCTCCAAATAAGTTTTCAAGGCACTGTCTATAGATTAAAGGATAGGAGGAATGTGACACAGAATATTTCAGTAGATTTTCCTCAGAAAACTAATCACTTGGGATTGTAGTTCTGCCAAATGAGTTATCTGAACAGGCCCAGAACTTTTAGCTGCAGTATATATCTGGCCCCAAAAGTTACTGAACACAGTTAACATCCCACAGAAGGCAGTCAGTGCTCAACAGGGGCACCCTGTGCCTCACGAGGAGCAATTGGGAGCTTGGAAATCAGATCTTCTTCTCCCTCATGCCTCACCGACTGCCCAGTCTTCTTCCCACAGCAGCCAGGAGGCATTTTCTCGTTGGCATTCAGGGGAAAGGAGAGGCTCTGCAGGACTTGGGAGAGCTCATGGCTGACTGGTGTGGCTGGCTGCCCATCAGCACTCTCAAGTCTCCCATTCCCAGGTGCTTGCCAGGGTCGCTGGGTTACTGGAGGTGTAAGAGGGAGGGCTCTGCTGCAGCTGAAGGGATGCCTAGAAACAAGAAAGATCTCAGCAGATGCAAGAAAAGTGTGATGGCAGAGGAGCAGGGGAAATATGTATGTACCAGAGAGGCAGAGAAATCAAATGAAGGAGACTGGCAGCTTGAGATCTCAGAGAGAGAAGATCAGGCAGAGGAACAGCAAAGGAGTGCTGGAAGCACCTGAAAAGGAGAAAGCAGGTTTAAAGATTGTTTCACTTCTTCAGGGACCTGCATATGCCAGTCTCACGAGTCATTTTGGTTTTATATCTTTGGAAAAGTCAGAGCTGTGAAAAAATTGCTATATGACACTATTCTAGCCTCTTGATTTATTTTCTTTAAAGGAAAGGTTTAAAAAAAGACATCTTTTTCAGGACTTTGATATAAAATTGAATAATTTGAGAATAAGGGAGGGCTGCATTTAAAAATATATTTTAACAGAAAGGAGGTAGTAAATCATAAACACATCCATACGTTTGGGCTCCCTTATAGAAATATTGAGTAAATTTTTGTATAGGTTCAAAAAGAGTGAACTTTTTTCTATCATAAAATTCTCTTCTGCCAGTTGAAACACGTTTTATGAACTGACTTTAGGGCTGTATGTAAATCTGCTCAGGATTCTGAGAATGGAGAGGGTTATTAATCTGGAAAAAGTGTCTGCTTAGAGCCAACTTTAGAATCTGTTTAAAATAGGAATTTTTAACAAGTGCATAGTATTCCCTCAGTTGCCCTTATATTGGCTTCTTTTCATGGGTACTGGGCAGAGTCAGTACAATTTCACTCCTGCAAAAAGTTTTTACATCCCTGAACAGATATTATACATGATCAGCATAACATCTGTGAATTTGATGAGGTTCAGCCCACAGAGTTTGTTCCTCCAGAGCTGACAGAGCTTTTGCTAGCCCTTATATCCCAAACTAATAAAAGAGTGAACTCCCACGACTGAAGCAAATAAAGCCAAATACTAGACAATTTGAACAAAAATAATAAGGTTTCAGTCATTAGCGAACATTGCAATTCTGCTGAAATGAAATGTTCTCAGTGAGCCAAGTGCAAGGCTTCCTTAATTCAATATTATTGCGAAATCTTTACTGGTTGTGGAGAACCCTGTCTTCAAATGTTTGCATCTTACTTGTCTACTCCAACGTCACATAGGGAAATGGTCACTTAGATTGTATTGCAAAAGTACCCGCATGTAGGGGGTGCTGCTTCTGTCAAGTTAGAGTTTCCCTGTATAAAAATAAATCAGCGGTTGTGAACCTGAATACATGTTGTACTGATTTGGCGATTTCAAATTTTAGCCTATGGACCTACTGATCTCTTTGATTTGTAGCATTATTTTAAACATTTTCTTGTTTAATTTACTTAATGAAATTGAAATAAATTAGCTGGATAGTATTTAAGTTGAAACACCATTTTCATGGTATAATTTGTATAAGGCAAAGCAAATAAATGGCCTTTAGCTCTTCCCTTGGATCCCTGCCATATAAGCCCACTAGTTACTCACTCCTGACAGTTGTGCTGGTAGTTCATATGATGTTCGTTGTTGCAAAATACTGCATTTTCCTTTTATTTTCCCCCTGAGCTAAATCTAAAGGGCACGAAAGAGGCAGAAGTGCACCAGGTCATAGCTCTCCCTGATTGCTTCCAGCAGGCTTCCCCCGAGCCACCCTGATCACAGAAGCCATCATGGAGTGGGCAGGCACGCAGCCTTCCTATTAACATCAGATCTGTAAAATCTTGTGCAGAGTCTGACACACTGGTTTATGCTATGTATTTTCAGCACTGGCCTTGAACTTAAGCCCAGCAACTCCTTCTCATAAGGCATGTGCAAGCTGCTTGTGTCTGATTCTGTATGAGGCTCAGGTCTTTTTCCCCTTCTTTATCTACCATGCCCATGCTTCTCTATGCTTTTATAGAGCTCTCATCCTTCATACCTTGCGCAGAACCAGAAGAACTGCCATGGTTAGCATACGTTCAGCTGTCAACCTCACTTTTCTGGCCCTTCCATATAGCCACTTCATACCCATATTCAAACCTTTACACTGCTTTCCCCTCCCAGTATCAGTGTCTTGTGCTATTCTAAGACATTTCATTCAGGTATCCTTTTCTGTTCCTGTTCCAGTTCTTCAGCTGTGGCAGCTGAGACATTTATGTCGTTACTAGGCTTTAACATTTAAAGAACACATCTTACATTGTGTTGCATCAACTTCACACAGAAATTGAAAATCTAATCACTGCTGCTCTACACCCCCTCTTCCTTTATCAGATCTTTACAAAGGCTGTGGGTAACATATTCATCCTTACTGTCAAATACATATGGATATGGGATAGTAACAGTGTTGCTTCGTCTGATGTAATGTTGCAGAAAAGCTAATTTTAGGGTGGTGTGGCATCTATTAGGGTTAGCAATTCCCTTTATACTAAAATCCATAACCAGGCTATCATTAAATTGCTGAAGATTTGCAGAGTGGACAGGAATTACTGGGTTTTTTAGTCCTTTGTTCGCAGTTGTTGGATGTCCCTTTATGAAGGCTAGGTCAGGTGCAGCCCCTTGGAGAGTAAAGCAGATGGTTCCTGTCTATCCAGCAGCTGGGCATACGTGGGTGGAAAAACTCTGCAAGACAGCTGAGTGTGGCACGTAGAAGAGTTACAACATTGGGCTGGGAGCCTGTAGCTCAGTAGGAGCAGACAGACAGACTTTGGAGGCTGGTGGAAAGGACTTCCTAGGGATCAGGGGAGATTAGTCAGGTTTGTGACAAACTTAGAAAGTCAGTGAGTGGACCGAAAACAAGCCTGTAACTTAGGAAGCTATGATTAGGAGCACTTTTTTTTTTTTTTTAAATTCTGCTTGCAGTGGTCATTTTGAGGTTTTTCTTTTCAATTTTTTTTAGTTTTGGTTCTAGTAAAACTTTGCTTTCTGAGTTTCAAAGTCTTTCTGTCTTCTTTGGGGATCTCATTATACTGAAAAGATCTAGGCAGTTCCATTTCAAAACCTTGGCTGACTTCAGCTTCTGTCACAATTAGATAGTTAGGAGACACTAAATACCTCCCTTGCTTGTATGCTTCAAATTGCTGATCATAATTAGTTACTTCAGTGTAACAAAAGGGAGAATTTGGTGAAATTCACTATTTGTACCATTTGCACAACACAATTATACTACTTTATATCGCCTATGTTGTCTGGGCTCTGTTCAAAATTTTGCAACAAGAAGTAATTACAGCAGTATTGCTTTTGGACTGTCTGGTCTGCTTGGGATTTGGAGTTTTCTGCCGCTGGAACCTCAAGAGGAGTCTTAGATCAGTTGTTTATGTTCTTATCCAGACCACTAGCCCTTTGCGTCAAGTAGCAAGCCTTCGCTGTCTTCTTCCGTAATAACTAAGTGTAGGTAAACCTGACGCAGCTTGGCACTGCCCAGTTGTTGCTCATTGTGCCTTCAGACTGCAAGTTTGCCCCTGATTTGGTGTTTGCTCCTTGTCCTGGACCCTGCAGTGTTGGCTTAAGCTCCTGGTATTCGAGTGCTGGCCACTCCTGTGACTTGCTTTCCAGTTTCATGTGGTTCCTGATAATGGTAGTTGGTGCTGATGGTCCAGCCACCACTGACTCCTTCTTGTCATGCAGACTGGTATCTCTGCAAGGGTGTGAGGATCTTGGCATGTCACTCGGAGCTACACAATTCACAGGCTAGTGGGTGATAGCTAGATTTAAATTAAAAGAAAAATAAAAAATAGATAATACATGGTAGAAACCTGTTTTGTTGTAGATTACAGTGGAACTTCCCCATCTGTTGCATCATTAGGATATTTATGAAACATATAAAGAGTATTTTCAAAATAACACTCATTTGATTAAGCACAATATTTTCTTCCTTCTTTAGGCCCCAACCCTAATGTGTAGTTGTTGATTCACTGAAGGAAAGATCAGTTTGTCAGACTGAGAAGCTATCCCTTTTGGGTTAACTATCGTCTAATGTGCTAGTGAAAAAAGAAGTGACCAGCCCTGTAATAACTAAACTGGAGTTTGGTGCTCAAGCTCTTAGCAAATGGAAAGAAAGGCAATCCACACAGACTTTGTAAACACCTGGTAAAGAAAGAAATGCAATGATACAAAATTGGGAAATGATAACAGCTATGATAATATCCAGGTGGCTCATCTAAAAATGATATGTTTGCAGTCTGCTTTTATGTGAAGCAACCCTTAACTGGAGGAAAAATAATCCAAGCTAGGAATTCTGAGTAATAAAAGCAGCAAATGTGCCATGACTGGAAACGAAACAAAACAAAACTAAACAAGTAAGCTCACCTGCAGAATAAAAGGCTGTAATTGGTGCTTAATGCATCCTGCGCTTCAAGATTGATGCTGGTTGTGATAAACAAAGGAAAGGAATGGATTTTTTTCTGAAAGATGCTCAGAATACAAAAGGATGGGCTAAAAAATTATAGGTAGATAAATACACATACATACATATATGAATACTTACATACATACATATGTACATGCCTACATGCACAGGTACATACAAGTACATCTGGCCATATTCCTTGATGAGAATCTGCTGTAGGGATGTGTCAGTGGTAAATACTTTACCAACAAAGTCCTATCGATATATATGTGTGTGCTGACAAACATTGCAGGATGCTTTGTGAGCTGAGCTTGGAAGCATCCATATATTTGGTCTGGAATACGGCTACATTGCGAGTTTTTCTTTATTATGCAAAAAAACTATGAAGAGCTGTGCTGGTTCGGACCAAAGTGCTAGTCCACCATTCTGTCCTCGTGATGGCCATAAATTGACTCCTAGGGTAAAAAAATAGGGTGAGCACATGATATTTACCCTCATACTCTCCCAGCATCCAACTACTTGCAGCTCTGAAGATTTCTTGAGCTTGGTAACCTTCAGTGGAGTTCTATTCCAATTACTTGTTCAGCCTCCCTTTGTACTCATGTAACATTTTTGACGTCCAAAATAACTTATGGAAAAGAGTCTGAGGAATCTGCTGCATTCTGTGTGAAGAGCTACGTCCTCTGGTTTGTTTGTATCAAGCTCCTATCAACTTTGCTTTATGACCTCAGTTACATTAGTGTTCCACAATACTACTATCAATTTTATATATATATATATACATGCATATTTAGTTACAATAGTGTTTTCTTTGTTTAAGAAGCCTGAACAGAGTGAAATTCCCAGGAGGGAGAGGAGATTACTTCTGTGTGGTAGGGAACTGAGCCTATTTCTGAGGCCAAAATATTTGGGCCCACTGTGTGTGGCAGAAAGGAGGATGAGAGTATGGAACTGGGAGCCTGTGGGTCATTCAGGCAGCAGGTAGACAAGTCTTCCTGACAAACATCCAGAGGACTTGGAGTTGCTAGGTAAATCTTGCTGCAATTCAAAGAGTCACTGAACTGTCATTGAAAGCAGGTTTGAGGAAATGACTCACCTGCAAGGACACAGTGGGAAGGAGGAGTTATTTATGAACCTTTTAATTTAATTGTTGATATTTGTACTGCAGCTGGCATAGTCACTTTGGATTTCTCTCTTCAGAAAAGTTAAGGATTCTAGTTAATGCTACAGTAAAACCTGGTTTCTCTGACTTCAAAGCCTTTTGTCTCAGAAGAAGGGAGAGTTCATTGGAGACAAAAGCCTGGGAAGATCCACCTCAAAGCTGTGGTCAATGTCTATTTCCTCAACAATGCTTATTAGTTTGTACTGTATCCTACTTTACTGAAAATTTTCCAGTGTTCTCCACAAGGAAATCCTTGACATCCGTTGCTTATAGCTTTTTCTTATGCCATCTCTGTGAAAATCTGCTCATATTAACCAAGTTATAAGCATTTTAAAAAGGCCAGTGATACATTGTTATTGAATAATAGGATTTTTCCAAAGGATTTGCTTGTATGGAGTATGCACTGTATCCTACTTTACTGAAAATTTTCCAGTGTTCTCCACAAGGAAATCCTTGACATCCGTTGCTTATAGCTTTTTCTTATGCCATCTCTGTGAAAATCTGCTCATATTAACCAAGTTATAAGCATTTTAAAAAGGCCAGTGATACATTGTTATTGAATAATAGGATTTTTCCAAAGGATTTGCTTGTATGGAGTATGCTTCCT
>NW_010267164.1:0-16611 GCF_000690775.1 Eurypyga helias | reverse complement strand
ACACTTGCACTTCTCCATTAATGAATCTGAGTGGCTGATTAAAGATTAGCAGTATTTTTTTTTTCTAGCTTCTTTGTGTCCCCCATTTCTTTCATAAAATAATGTAACTTTTTCATGATTTGTAGGGCCCAGCAGGTATTTTGTGTCTAGAGACAAAATGATCCTTCTCATCTGAGATCTAGCAATTAATATAAATGTCACCAATGACATTTTAGGGGGGCACAAATATTTGAAGTGGACAGTAATGATTAGGTGGTGCCAGACCAACAGAAAGGTTTTACTGCTCAGTATGCCAGTCTCTTTCAAAAACAGCTTGTTGCCCGAATCTAGAGGAAGGTGAAAGGTCAGCCAAAACATATGGGAATTTAACAGCAGAAACTTTGCAAAGGATGTAATGGTCACAGCGGATAAATATTCAATACAAGGTTCCTGAAAAATTCTGCAACTAAAAAATCCTAATTTGATGTTTGATTGTATAAATGGGGAAATATGAGGGGAGTCAGTGCTATTTCTGTGCAATGGCAATACGGACTGAGAAGTGGTTCCAAACTCTTCCAGCACTAAACACATCTACAGCAATCTGATACCAACTAGTACTGGTAGCATCCCTGAGGAGAAGGACTTGGGGGTACTGGTGGACAAAAAACTGAACATGAGCCGGCAGTGTGCGCTGGCAGCCCAGAAAGCCAACCGTATCCTGGGCTGTATCCAGAGAAGTGTGGCCAGCAGGTCGAGGGAGGGGATTCTGCCCCTGTACTCTGCTCTGGTGAGATCCCACCTGGAGTGCTGCGTCCAGCTGTGGAGCCCTCAGCATCAGAAGGATATAGACCAGTTGGAGCAAGTCCAGAGGAGGCCACGAAGATGCTCCGAGGGCTGGAGCACCTCTGCTATGGGGACAGGCTGAGAGAGTTGGGCTTGTTCAGCCTGGAGAAGAGAAGGCTCCCGGGAGACCTTATTGCAGCCTTCCAGTACCTGAAGGGGGCCTATAAGAATGATGTGGGCAAACTTTTTAATAGGGCCTCTAGTGACAGGAAAAGAGGTAGTGGTTTTAACTTAAAAGAGGGGAGATTTAGACTAGATATTAGGAAGAAGTTTTTTGCAATGAGGGTGGTGAAACATTGGAACTGGTTGCCCAGAGATGTGGTAGAAGCCCCATCCTTAGAAACATTCAAGGCCAGGCTGGACGAGGCTCTGAGCAACCTGATCTAGTAGAAGATCTCCCTGCTCACTGCAAGGGGGTTGGACTAGGTGGCCTTTAAATGTCCCTTCCAACCCAAAGTTCCATGATTCTATGTTTTTATGATTTTTGTTTGTTTGTTTTATTTGAATGACTAGTGTCAATGTGATACTTTTTATATGTTTTCTTTCTCATACATTTCTATACATTCTTCTTTGTTACCAAGCTCTCTAAAAGTTGAGAAAGCTTCCTTCCCATATTCGGCTACTTGCTGAAACCATGGCTACTGTTTTCCTTTTTTTTCTTTTTTAAATTGAATCTCCATGTTTGCCACCTTCTTGGCTGCCTATTCTTCTATAAAATTAACCATAATTGGTATTCAGTATCTTACATGTATTCAGCCCTAGAATTTTTGAAACAATTCGAAATTTTCTGGTTTTATGACTGTGTTTTACCTTCATGCCCCATTCATATCCACCCACTCTGGGAATAATTTCTGCAATATATCATTGTTACATCTTTCCTTATGCCTACGTTTTCTCTCCAAACCTTTCACTCAGACTTCAGCTATCACACTCACCTGTGAGATTTGCTGAGTGATGAAGGTTCCAGGTAGTATTCCAGTCAGTGGATGTGACTTTGTTTTGAACAATTTCTACAGACAATTAATCTAATTCCTTTTATATGTGTTTTGGCTTTGGCTTTGGTTTTGGTTTGTTTGTGGTTTTTTTTGGTTGGTTGGTTGGTTGGTTGGGTTTTTTTCTCCTTAGGAGCTGTCAATGAGACTGCTCCAATGGCTTTATTTCTTTGCAGAGAGACCAACTCTGTCAAACGTAGCTTAGTGCTGTTCTGTGCTTATCTTTGTCCTCTTCACATTCTTTGTTCCAGTCTGGAAAACACTGTTGTCTCTTGCAGATTCACTTTTATTTTGCTTCTGCAAGTTCCTGGGTTTTGTTTTATTTTGCTTTAAAACCTAGTCCACCGTGGCAACTGTGGAGGAGAAAAAAGAGAAATCAAAACTTGTAATCTGATCTGAGTACATTCTGCAGTCTGGCAAATTTCAGTTGCTTACTCTGTTATCTTTAAGCCTGTTTTCAAAAGTATTTTTTATCTCTGTTCCATGCCTCTGAGGCCCATTACAATCTGATCTTACATTAGAGATTGTACAAACCCTCCAAACAGCATGTCAGACTTGCCAGACTGAAGTCTGCTGTAAATGCTTCAAAAATTTCTCCCTTTTTGATTTCACGTATGAAGCCAATTATCTTGCAAACAAGTCGCTCTTTATAGGAGTGGAGTGTTTTCTGTATCTGTGTCATGGCTTGTTCTCTTTCACTAAATTTGAGGCTGGTGAGTTAATGTGCCTTGTACCCTACAAATATAATTTGGTTGGCCACAGTATATTGAGATAGACCTTCGTGTAGCTGTGCCTTTCCATAGTTTCACCTCCTTTTAGAAAAACCCAAATTCTTGCCTGAATGAATTCCTAGAGTTTGTTTTGTCTGTGGCAAATTATAGATGCATTCATATGTTAATATGCTGTTGAATTTCGTCATTTTACACCTTTTGTCTCGTTGCATGATGCTTTTCCTCCTTCATAGCTAGCTAGTAATTATTGGTGGCAATTTATAAACAGTTAATGTCAGATAATGCAACTAGTATTAGTTGAGTCTGGAGCTTGGGCTGGAGCCTGGGCTGCAGCTGCTTCATGTGTGGATTCATGGGCTGCTCACAAATTGGCTTCAGAGGATGGACCACTTTGTCAAAACTCACCAGCATCCCAAATCACACACCTCAGTGGGCTCAAGAGCCCAGACACTAATGACTGCACTGGTTCACAGACAAATATTGTGTTGAGACCTGTCCAAGATCTGTAATTAGCTCAGTGTGAGAGGAGTGGAGATCAAGAGCCTCATCTTACCCAGCAAACCTCATTATATCCCTCTTTCAGCCAAATTTAAAATAGGACTTTTTTTTCAACAAGTGAATAGAGGATTAGTCAGTCAGGAGACATTCACTCCTCCTTAAAAATAAAAAACCCAAGAACGAATCAAAAGAAAGGTTTGGGGTTTTTTTGTTTGGGTATTTTTTTTTTTTCCCCCTGAACAGATATTAACCATTATCTGCATAACCATGATCAGCACAATGGCTTTGATGAGACTCAGCCCACACAGTTTGTTCCTCCAGAGCAGACCAAGTTTTCTGCCAGCCATTCTGTATTCATTACATCTCAACCTAATAAAAAAGGCTGAATGAGCTCTCATGACTGATGCAAATAAAGCCAAATGCTGCTACAAAAGAAATAAGATTTCAGTCATTATCAGTCACTGTTATTCTGCTGAGAGGGAATATTCTCAGCAAACCTCATGCAAAATATACCTAAGCCACAGCTTTTCCCTCTTTTCTTTTTTTTTTTTTTAAATAATTGGTGAGGAGAGGTACAATGTTGGCACGTTTTAAAGCATCCTTCAGGAACTCTGTCCAGACTGCCATGTAAGACAAATTATTTTGTAGTATGTGCTACTCACTGCCGGTGTTGGTATAGCCAGTTCCTTCATCTCCATGGGTGTTTTGTCCAGATGCTCTTTATAAATTTTAACGTAAGTGCCTAGGTACTTTAGCTGGCTCTGTACAGGTCAGCTCAGGTTCAAGCAGGGTTCATATTACCCGTGGAAACTCCATATGCCTGTGTGATTTGAGCAAATAAAGGGTAAAGTAACTTTAGAACCTAGAAGCCTCTAATTCAATCCCAAAGCATGTTGTCAACTGTTTTATACTAGCCTGTAGGTTTAATGGTGGGCCGGAAAGATTTGACCAGAGGGAGACTAATATCTGCTAACACTGTTGCTAACATATTGCTTTACTCATGGGTTATTTCACTTTGTATTTTATTATCAGTGGAGCGGATAGCACTGGCTATTATTAAAATTGGCAGATATTGCCCTTGAAAATCCCCTCGATTTTTTTATAACTTTGTCAAGCTTTTAACTACTAATGTTTAAATTTTTCATGCTGATAAGGTGTCTGCCTCTGGCTGCTTTTGTAGGGTTCATTTAGGTATTTATTTTCCATACATTCCAGCTGTTTTGAAGAATAATGCCTGAGAAATGTAAGTTGTTTCATGTAAATTGAAAAACAAAATGATATTTGACAGTCTTTTTCTTTAAGCATCAGTAATTTTTATTTTCTTTTCCTCATTACCTGAAGCAAGGTCAAGAAGTTTGGTGGGGAGAAACTCTGATGACAGAGGTGCATCTTGTATTTGTACAAGGAGCAAGCTGTTCAAAAATGACTGTTTAACTATGGTCACTGCCAACAGGTAAGATTCCCCCAAACCTCCTATGAAGCACAATCCACTGTGATGCTGTACAACATCTGCAGGCAAGTACAGCTGTAAGCATCAGAATATCCACTTCATTTGGCCAACTGAGTATCAAGAGTAACAAGACTCTTTCAGACCCCTCCATTTTGTTGTGCTGGACCTCAGAAGAAAAAGCGGCTTCATCTGAAAATGGAAGAAGAAACTGAGCCTGTGCAGAAAATGGGAGTTTGACAAGGAGCTCCTTAGGAAAGAGAAAAACTGGAGGAGGACTGCAAACAATAAGGGAAAAAAAATGTAACATGAGTGGGATGGGGAATAAGTACCAACAGAACTCGATGAAAAAGGTGAAGGAGGCTGAAAAATAAATAGAGTGAGGTCTTACGATGCAGTGAGGAAAATGAAATTTGGTGAGCAAAGAAGCAGGAAAAAAGAGCCTAGACTACCCCAACTTTAAACCCAGACTTTGTATATGTGTCTTAAAGTGCCTTGCGACATTTGCAAGATCTAGGTTTTCCAGTTTTTAGGAAATTTTCAAATTCCATGATTGGGAGTGGAAGGAATGTTTTGAAAAGGCAGAGGAAACCAAGGAATTGAAACAAAACACTTTTCAGACTAATCTGGGGGGGGTGGAAGTTAAGTTAGGTGGCAGTTTTCTCACGCATAAAGTTCAAAAACTTGAATATAGTTTTGACATTTATCCCCTTAAACAGTGTTATGCCACAAAATAAAATACATCTAAGAAGTGATTTTGCATTACAGGTCTAACTGTATTATTCTGAAACGATGATAATCTAACATTCAGTAGTTAAGCAAAAAATAAACTAAACCAACAAATTCAAAGTGCTCAAACCAGTACATTTGTCGAAATTATTTGCTTCCAATATATCACTGATTAACAAGAAAAAAAAAATCATATAGGAAAGCATCAACTAGTTTTAATTTCAATTTTCAGTTTCCTGGTGGTGTGCATGTTTTTATGAATGAGATTCCTTTTCTGTAGGATACTAGCCACACAATGTGGGAGACATGCAGGATTTGGAAGAGGTGCAGTTAATGAAAAAAAGGCACTGCAGAAAGAAAATGCAGAAAAGGCACTACAGAAAGAAAATCATATAAAGCAGGTATTTCACAGGTGGTCTTTTTACTGTGCTTTCTTCATTTTCTGGGTATATCTGATTTGATACCTCAGGGTCTCATTTGCAGAAATAGTGATAGCTTTCAAATGCTGTAGAAATCCATGGAAACTGTCTTTTGATACACTGGCTGCTATATACAGTAAATCCTTTAAAAAAGTAAGTCCAAGGTATTTCAAAAAGAGCAACAAGAATTAGTGGGTATTTTTTACCTTAATCTCCCTCTGTTAAGGTTTCCCATCTGTAAAATGGTGATACTGATAAAGTGATGCTAATGGGTGGCAAATGTGACATCTCATCGCTAGAGTGCTGAACTGTACAACTTCAGCGGTTTCCTTTCCATGCAAGTTTTCTTTTCTGGACTGAGTATGAAAGAGTAATTGCTTTCTTTCTGTGATCATAATTCTGTGTGAGCAAGTCACATGAACAATCTCGAGTCCCTCACAGAGGAATCTTGGAAAATATTTTTAAACTACTGAACTCAAGTTACTTAATCTTTCCCACTTACTTCAGTGTATTGAATTTTTGAAACCAAACAGCATAGACTTCAGCTAGTTTTGTAGTCTCAGCTATTTACAGAGCATTTATCTTAAAAAAAAAGTAATGCAATATAAATGCTTCTTAAATTTACCATAAAATGAATAAATTTACAAGAATAGATATGTAGTTCTATTGCATAATGGTTAATCATTCTCTATGAATGAATAACATTTATGACCTTTATTCTCCAATTAAGTGTATACATGCATAAAGACAAAATTGCAAGAGTTCTGTGAATAAAATATTTAACTTAAATATGAAATGAAAACATTTCAGATGTCTAACAATGGGAAATTAGAGTCTACTCTCTGAGAAAATGTAAACCTGAAACATGAGAAAACATCTCAGCCTTGTATTTCCTCAAAAATAAAAGCTTCTGTAGGTTGATAAAAAAATAAAATATACCAGATGCTGTTGCCATCATTTTTCTTCTTATTCTGTGTAATGCATTAAAACTATCAATAATGACTCTGAATTGTAAGAAGCAAGGATATTTTGTGTTTATCAGGCTTCCCAGTTGTGCAAATTGCTGTGAGATACAGCTTAAAACTTTTCCAATTACAGTCCATATTTCCTACAGTAAGCAATGAAGCTGGAGGCTTGATTGCTTCTGAGTTAGCTCCCAGCCCTTATCTTTTTCTTCTGCTGTATCTTTGTGGCTGCCTTTTAAAAATTTCTTTTGGATTTGTGTCAGCACTCCTGGTACCATGTAAGGATTAGTAATAATGTGGAGCAGCCGTGTTACCTGGAGCAACAATAAGGGTCCGTTCTTCACCTTTCATCAGCGAGGATGGGACCACGTGACAGCAGCGTTTCACCCTTGAAGTGTTTACCTCTCTCAGCATGTTGGAGCACAATGCTGTTTAATAGTCTCCCCATCACCTCCAAGGCTGGCTGGCATTGCAGCCCAGTCAGAGGGCTTCACAGTCCTTCCTCACATGATGCAGCCATCCAGATTCAGTGAGAGGACCACCCACGTCTCAGTACATACATACTGCTCCCCTGGTAAGACTGCATGACAGTGCCCTTGTTTTGTCCCGTCTGCTCCTGTCTTGCTAGGACACTTTTCAGGAAATGCCATTTATTACTGTTGTTTGTTTATTTATCACGTGGTTTTAACAAGAATCCAGAGATGCAGACTGGAGGACCATCTGAGCGTCCAAAACAAAGGCAGAGTATGCAGGCAGAAAATGCACAAAAGTGGTTAAATGACACATGACAGTGCCCTTGTTTTGTCCCGTCTGCTCCTGTCTTGCTAGGACACTTTTCAGGAAATGCCATTTATTACTGTTGTTTGTTTATTTATCACGTGGTTTTAACAAGAATCCAGAGATGCAGACTGGAGGACCATCTGAGCGTCCAAAACAAAGGCAGAGTATGCAGGCAGAAAATGCACAAAAGTGGTTAAATTACCTGCGTATGGTCCCAAAATAAGTCAGGGTCTTGGACAGAATCAAGGTTGTCCAACAGCTGTAATTTTTGTTTACCACCACACCACCCTGCTACTGGCAAGTTTCAGAGGATTTGGACTTCTCTGTGCTTTCTTACATAAAACTACAGTGGTGCAAAACAAAGACAGCTGAATAAGTGTATCTGGGATCAAAAAGAAGTTTGCTAGAGCTGGCTGCTACCTTGATACAATACCTATTGCAATTGCTGCCTGGGGAGAGTGTGTTTGCAGAGTGTGGCAGCAAGAGATTCTGTAAGACGAAGTACTGCACATTTGACCGCTATGGTTGGCAGTTTTTCTGTCAAGTAAACACTGGCAGAGAATATAGGGTGCTTCCCCGACAGCCAGACTTGAGACGTTTTGTTCCCCTTCCAAGGGGAGGGTGTCTGTGTTTCTCCATGAGCTGCTCAGAGCAGTCCCATTAAAACTGTCATCCATGAGGACACAGCCTGTACCCAGTAAAACTGAAACACAGTGCAAGTCCCAGCCAAAAGACAGACCATCTGTTTCAGCTGATGCTCTGACCCACTGACAGCATCCTCGCAGTGCCAGGGAGGTATGAACGGATTTATTATTTTCAGGTCCGCCTTCAGGTCCATTCACACGTGCAGCAGAACATAAAGCAACCTCAGGGCAAAAGAGAATTAGGGACATTACCTCTGCCCATGACAGTCCCTTCGTGACTCATTTTTCATCTCTTGCTTCTTTGTGGAGAGCCTTCATGCGCTTCAATTGTTCTGGAAAAAAAGTGGGGATGCCCTGCCAAGGAAAAAGGGCTCGGCAGTCATCTCACTGTGAACAAAGAGAACTGCTTAATACAAAGTCATTCAAGTTTTGCCCACATATTTTGGAATGGCTGAGGTAATTTCTTTACAAAGGCGACTGACAACTGAAGGGTTCTGTGTTGGTGGAACTGGGCTAGAGCTGATTACAAGGATGAATCTCTATTACATTTATAAGGAAAACTAAGTGAGCGAAGCAGAGTCAGGTGAGGGAGAAACTGAGGGTCCACAGGTTGCCTCCTCCTCTGGCAATTTACAGCAACTGACGTGCACAGTAGCTGCTTCAGACCTCAACGCTCTGTCTCTCGCTGGCTTTGTACAGGAGATGGAAAAGACAGAAAACAGGGAAGGGAGGGTACGCTACACTAGCAACAGGATTGAGGTCAGTCAGTCCTAAACAAGAGGGAAGTGCTGTTCTGCGAGCTGAGCTTGCCCTGGGCTTGGGTATGTGCTTCCGACACACCAGGGCTCTCGTTCATCCACCCTGGCACCCATTCCACCCGCAACCCGGCTATGTTGTAGGTGTGTTAGGGATCCCTTTCCAAGGAACTGCTTGTTTAAACTCCTAGGTGGAGCTTACTGCTTGTAAGCAGATAAGCACTGCTTGGTTTTGAGCAGTCCCCACTGTAGCTGAGGTTCTACAGCTAGTGGGACATGAGCTGAAGTTTCATTCTCTGTGAGGAGCCTGAAACATTGAGTCAATCTCCTTTCTATGACCTGGCTGTGGTTCTGGGCTGTTGTTAATAGAATTCCAGGGTGTGATTAGACTTTAATGGACATATTCCAACTAGGACAATGTTTTCTAAACTGCCTATATGTATGCAAAGATCATTGAAGGTTTTTTAGCCTCTTTCAATTTTTCTGTTCTGTTCCTTTAGCCCATCAAACTTCTATTTCTGCCACTGTTCTTCTGCCTCTTTCCATCATTTTGACACTGCTAGTTACAGAAAGGAATTGAGTAGGATGCTTATCTCCAAACTAACAGCATCACAGAGCTCTTCTAGTCAATTCCACCCTTTTACAAATGCACTTCAAGGAAAGCAGTACAGGAAAAAGAAATGTGCAGGCACATGTTTTCTGATTCCGTATGAGAAAAAGAAACACATTTGCATGGTATATGATTGCTGATGAATGCTTTCAGAGAAGAATACACCTGAACACAAAAATTAATGATGTGGGAAAGCATCAGTATAATTCCTTCCAGTTTCCTATAGACTCCCTCTAGATCATACTGTCTTTTTCTGTCCGCTTCTCTACATTAATACAGTTAATAATCCTGATCCCACATTTATCTTTTGTAGAAGAGAGTAGAGATCTCAAGGCCAAACCTGCACAGAGGCACAGCTGATTCATTAGCAGGGTTTAGCCAGAGTACCTCCCCCTGAAAGCTTTGCCTGCAGTGGTACAAAAGGAATTACTCTGTCCTTTGACACTAGGTGATTTCCTGTGAGTTCTTCTCATTGGAGCTCCTGTGCCTGGCATGGAAAAATTAAATACTCAACTTACAAAGGTGAATTCTACAATTGTCTGGCTCTGTTATTTACTAATATGGGTCAGGGAAACCTGAGTGCCATTACCCACACCAGTAAATGCGTTATTTAGTACAATGTTAAGTGAAACAGTGTAGCTTTCAGAGATAAACCAGCATTTGTTGTAGTCAGAGGTTGTAGACATGTCACACGAAAGGGAGGCATCCACCAGTGAAGATAAATAAAGCCCTGTGGTTGGCTACTATATGGAATAATGGCTAGCAGTTGACTAGAGGTGGACCCAGATCCCTTGAGAAAGAGGACTGAATTTAACCCATGTCTACTACATCCAAATTTTCTAGTGCTAGAGCTTTTTTCTGAAAATTGAAGGGCTGCCTCCCATCCAGTCGCATTTATATGAAGCCCAGACTATCAGGCAGGATCAGCAAGGCAACACCTGGTTTGCAAACTACAGCTGCTCAGGGCATCATCAGTGGTTCTGTGGGACCTTTGCCAAGTTGAGTGCCCGTGGGCTTCAGGTGTCTTCCAGATGATTTGGCCACTTAAGCAGGATGTGTAGAGCCTCAGTTACAGCTGTAGGTGCTCTTTAGGTAGCATATAGAACTTGAGAGGCTCGCCCATTGGAGGCATCAGTGAGGTTTAGGACATGTTGCTACCTTTGCACATTTGGGCCATAGCCCCAAGGGTGGGCTATGCCTTGCCAAGGTCGTGGGCCGTTATCATACGAGGGCAGGCTGACCCTGCGTGTGTCATAGCTCGCACCCTCTGCCCAGCTGCCCTTGCTGATGAGATGTGGCGTCTCTCTGGTCAGGGAGGCTTGAAACTAGGTAGCAAATACTGAAGCTGTGCAGTGCTATCGCTTAACGCTCAGTCTTTCAAAATTACGGTCATTGTAATTCAGTTGTATTTAATTAAGTGCCCGTATCCGTGCTCTCCTATATAAATCAGCCAATATCATCCAGTGTGGTAGAGTCTGCCAGTGAATAACATAACTCCCAACACAGTGGGGATTTTAATCTCCTATTGATCCTATAGATCAAGGCCTCTGGCTTGGCTGTACAATGCATAACGTTTGAAAACAACAACTGCTTTCTTCTCCTGGTAATCGTGCACAGTACATTGAACTATTTAAATTCATAACTGTTTTCAGCTTTGTCAGATGCACCCTGTGCTTCAAGGACACAGCTCACATTTTACATTTTTCAGTTAAGTTGCTCATGGTTCATGTTGGCCCCAGCAAAGGCAATCTGTGATGAGGGATCCACCAAGCTAATCAGGACTGTAGAAAAGAAAGTGAAGGCAAAGACCTTACCCAAAAGCTTGCTTATCGATGAGAAGAGGGAGTGGTTAGGCAAGAGCCCCCTGTTTGCACAACCCAATGCTGCATGCACTTTGTGGTACATGGGGAGGAACAGCTGAGCTGGGGAGCCCAGCTTTACCTGGGTATGTCCAAATAGACTTCAAACAAATCCCACACTTGTAAAAGTTGGCTTGGCTTCCGCTGATCTTAATAACAGCTACACGAGAACATCAAAAGAGCAGAATTTGGCCCCATGAAAGGCAAGAAATAACCCATTTATGGGTCTCATTGTAAGGTATTAGCAGTTTAAAATTACAGTCATTGTGTGGCACAAAGAACATTCTGAACAATCCATTCCCTTATGGATGTGATTTAAAATTAATTCATTCTTCCGCCTCACTCCATTATTGCCAGCAAACCAGTGATGTGGAATTACTTACTTCTAAGCCATATGGTCTTCAGAGGACAGATACCTCCTTAGCTTACTCTAATTAATACATTTCTTGTATCAGAAGTTCACTGTGATTTTTAATTTTATGTTAACTAAAGTGAACAAAGGAAAAGTCGATTTTGCAATTAGAGGTTAGGGATGCTTTTTGTTGTTTTTCTCATTTCCTATTTACTTTTAAATCAAAGGGGCTTGCATCCCAGTATGTCAATGCTTCCTAGCAAAGTATTAGAGGATGTTGGAGAAGAGATCAAATGGTGTAAAAGCCCTATTTTTGATTTTCATGATTCTACCTAAAAATGTATTTCTTTAAAAGGATTTCTTGACAGAGTCACTTTTGCATATGACTGTGTGAAGAGCAAGGATCTAGACCTTGCTGACTCATTAAGCACAGATTTTTTCATTTTATTAACAGCCTAGTGTTTTGTTTTGTTTATTTCCCTGTTGTTTTGTTTTCTGCTGTCGAGTACAGAACATGTAGCCCACTATGCTTCATCTAACCTATACACAGGTTAACACAATAGAGGTGGGCAGAGTAAGAGGGGCAAAATATTACCATAGCAAGTTCATTTGTAACATTTTCAAAGACCAAATTCAATGAATTGAGGAACATGTAAAAATTATTTCCTGATTTTATTTTTTAATGTGAAAAATAAATCTTCTATGTGATACTTGGGTGGAATTTGGTATTATAATAATAGATCAGCAGAACATCCTGTTAAAATATCAGTGGATGTGTAAACCAGACCAAATAGGCCCCATATGAATTCACACATTGCCCTTCAAATGCATTTTTGCCACCTTTCCACTATTTTATATATCTCATTAATCGACTATTGTTCCATCTTCCTTTTTTTTTTTTTTTAATCTATGTAATTGCCCTCTATGGGAGTATATTCCTTCACAGAAGACCTTTCTTTACCACTGGGCAGTAGTGACAGTCCATTTTGAAGGTTAAGCCAACAATTAGAAGGAAAAATGTGAGGTTCTATTGGAACCGCGAATGGACTGCAGGTCTGGATTCCCTCCACCCCTTTTCTTGCCTTTAAATGAAAATAAGTTTGATACTGTTTGTATCAGCTAGTTCTATAACAAAACTTAAACTGGAAGGAAAACCCTTTCCATATAAAAAATACTGACCTTCACTACCAGTGAAAACTAAGACTCTTGAAAGGGCACAAGAAGTATGCAGAGGTTTGAGTGTGCAGACAGACATTTTGGACCTCTCCACAGACCCCAATCTCTCTCTCTCTCTCTCTCTCTCTCGGCAATAGCTAGTTCTGCACACATGCAGAAAACCTTGAATCTGTGACCCAGGTGAAGACAGGAGAGGTTGTTTACCAGTCACATTGTCCAGCCTTGGCAATTGCACTGAAGAGGATTAAGAGCACCCACTCAGTCTGTTAATGCAAGTCATCTGTGCAACTCATAGCATCCCAGAAGCAGTGGCTGCTGCTATCGCTCCTCCACAGTCCACACAGCTTTTTTGATTAATCCTGGAATCAAAAGCATTCTGTTTTACTTCTGAATTTGAATGCCTGCAGAGAGAGGTAAAGGAACAGAAATAATGCAAGCTAAATCTCCATCGTGCCTGATAAAAGCGTAACCTCCTGACATAGACATGTCCCTATAACATATTCTCTTCCTTTTCTGCCAGCCCTGTGCAAAGATTTTACACCTTGTGCCTTTTGGCTATCATCACCCCTGCCTCTAATAATTTATTCTCCCATGAGGCCTAAGAGAATACTGATGAACTTAATATAAAGAAAGAAAACTATGATATCGGAACGAACAGTGAAAGAAATCATATAATTTAACATGTGTCTAGATGGCCCAAATGATAGTAATTTGGTCATTCTGCTAAGATGTATACATGTGCATGTTTATTTTTGTTAACATGATCCCCTTAACTGTTTAAAGGTTATAGTTAGTGTTCCACATTTCCTTAAAGAATAATTTATTTCTATCCTTGAGGCAAGCTCATGAAATAGCTGACAGCTTTCAGTATATCTGCAGCACACTTAGATCATAATCCCATTTTCAGGAGACATCTCTACCAATCTCAGTATGTTCATAATGATGAAATAATTATGTTAGTATTAAAATTCCTTCTTTGCCAGTAACAAGCTGCAGAAATCTTGAATGCTCCCTAGGCTAAGGTTCACAATCTGTTTAAATTGGCCTTTCATGGCACAAGTAAACAGCTTTAATTACCTGGGCAAATAATCAAAGTATTCTTAGATCTGGGGTGAGGTAATATTAATCATATCCTACCTCTAGAGAAGGTCCAATCCTATCAAGCACTTCATGAAAAGACAGGAGTGCTTACTCCATAATAACGCTTACTAGCCTTCAAGGATTATGAAAATATTATGGGTATCATAATGTCAATTCTGTGAAGCTGGAGCTTCCTAATAACAAATTACTGATAGCCAGTTTATACCAATCAGAAAAAATACTGAATATACATATGCACCACAAACGAGAGTTGCCACTGAATAATGTGCTTATGATATATATGTCTGTGATGCCAGGGGCAGGTAGAGCCCCAGTGTAACTGAGAAAGTAGCTTTAGACTTACCCTGAATCATTTGAAAAAGAGAGAGGGCATTGCACCACTATGATTAATGGTTGGGACTAAAAAGCCTTTCTCAATTCTCTCCCTTCCCCAGTAAATCTGCCCCAGAACTCATTTGCACAATATTTAAGCAGAGGAAATGGCATTGGTCAACAGGTACTATACCAAACCTGAGATTTATTGAGGACTACATTTATATTTTTTGCCTTGTCACAGGCTTCCAAATATCTTATGCAGTGCTGTATTTATTACATTACAGGTCTGCTATAGCTTTCCAGTTACTTCTATTATGTGAACTCAGAGGAAAAATAAGGTATAAATAAATATTCTGTCACTTTTTCAGATGAATTGCTCAAAATGCTAAACTTGTCACCTGAGATTTATGGCACTGGAAACTAAATTACATAATAATATACATTTGGCGACATGGCTTTTTTAACTTCATATATTGTAATACACTGACTGGACAACATCCCTGTGGAGTTAAAACAATGACCATGTTGTTACATTACCTGTAACAACTTTGAAAGGAAATTAAGTGAGATATAGGTTCAACGTATTGGAATTAAGATGCTGATTTATTAGAAGATGTCTTTGTGATTGATAACAAACGGCTGTGTGAAACCTCTGTTCCCCAGCCCATTTTTTATTGACTTCTTCTATGGAGAGGTTGGGAGACAGAGATCTTGGTTTCTTTCACATTAGATTTTCAAACGAATTGTAGTCATTTTTAGAGACAGATTTTCAAAGTATTTCAGAGCTTTATCTGAACACCTCAGAGAGAGTTGCTCCTTCACAGGTGCTTAGATCTCATTGCTTTCAATTGTGGTGGCAGACTGTAACTGGAGATAGGAACAAGCATGGGCTTAGGAGGGTGTTGATCAGCTCTGAGGACGCACACCTTGGCTCTGCCAAGCTCTGTAGCCTGTCTTTTCCCCACATTTTCAAGTGCACTTGCCACCCAGTAACATAACTGCTTTTAGAACAACACTCCGGTGGTTGATATGCAGCGGAATTCTTTTACATACACAACTGCAGACACTGAGCTGTTACAAAATCTAGCAGAAATGGTAGACTGTAGTAATTTAGCCTACATCCCTCATGGAGCCAAACCAACACATGACTACGCCTACTACATCAACGTCGAAGGGAATGGTCTCCAATGTGATCTGGAGCACAGCCTTCTCCATGTCAGGACCTCCATGCAAATGGCATCACCTGTGGGGTAGGTGTCCCCTGTGTGTAACGAGGGCACGTACAGCCTGGGATTCGAATCAGACCAATGGGTTGGGTCCGTTGCTGTTATGTGAGTCCATTCTTGAGCTACTTCCAGCTTGATGGACAGTCAAATCCAGGGAAGAAGGGCACCCAGGCGCCTTTCAGCATCAGCACTTTAGTCACAGGGTAGAGGAGCGGGATGCAAAAACCCCTTAGAGAGTCTGGGAGACACATTCTCTCCTTGTGTGACCCTTGTGTGCCAGGAACCTGATAGGATAACAGCTACCTTCTGGAAGGTTGGGGTGTACAGGTAGTCCTCTCCAAAGAAGTGTGGGTGGATGGCCCCACCACTTCTTTTTCATTGTCCACCCCAGTTTAGGCCCACAGCATCTCACAGACACATGAAAAGATCGATGCCATTCATACTGCAGGGGCTGTGGTTGGGAAAGGTCATGCTGAGGCTTTCCAGGAGTGGCTTGTCCACTCCTGCTCTTCCATCAGCTCTGGACCTGCAGCAGCGCCACAGTGGCAATGGTTTCAGTCCCGAAATAAAAATTAGTGGAATATTGCAATGTCAAAAAGTCTGTCCTGCCTTCTTAAGAGGGAGTTTTTTCCTGATCTCTTACTGGTAATATCCCTTTTTTTATAAACTCTTACGTATGAACCAGAAGATATAGTAGTCTTGTGCAGAAAAATACCAAGATCCAGCTCAAAACCTCAGACAGAGTGCTTTTGTTTAGATAGGATTTATCTCACAACAGGCCTTACCTTACTAACTGAAGATGTGTTATGTGCTTCATAATGTTGTTTGTATTTCATGAAGCGTCAGTAGTCACACAAGTGCATGCAAATGTCTGCTTCAACTCTGAAAGACTTTCTAGATGCCACAGCTGCAGACAGATTCTGCAAACTAACATGCAGAAGTAATGAAAAATAAAGGTAAATATATTAAAAAAACCCCAAAACCAGTGTCTGATTTGATTTAGATTTTCATGGTTTCAAAAACAATCTCATTCCTGATTTGAAACTCTTGTCATTTGAATGTACAGGGTTGGCACCTACTTGGCTCCTGAACAAGATGCCACACAGATCAATAGAAAAGAGACCTGGCAGTTAGAAGTAAGTTTGTTTCAATGTGATGCGAACATAGATCATAGAAGCATAGAATCATAG
>NW_010267163.1:0-5469 GCF_000690775.1 Eurypyga helias | reverse complement strand
ACACACACATTTAAAAGACAGCACCTTCTACTTAGGCTGAAGAACAAGAAAAGTTGTTCTTCTGAAGTACTTACAGGCCTACTAGCTTAATCTCAAGAAGGTGGGAATTGCTGGGACAGATTTTTAAGTGAAAAAAATGAGGGAGAGCTTGGTAGTTCACAGGGAAGAGTCAACTACAATGCAAGTTTATCAGAGGTAAATTAATATAGCATACAGATAAAGACAGCTGCTTCCTGAGACAAAGTTACTGCCATGGACCAGACCTATCTAGATTAAAGTAAAACAGTTGACAGCATAACTCAGCAGGTGCTAAGAGTAGGAAGAGCAGTATTTAATTTCCAGAAATTATACCGAAGGAATCAGTGTCAAGACAGAAAGCTACTAAAGAAAATAAGTGACTGCCAACATGTTACAGGCTTTTTTTTCTTATTTGAAAAAGGGATTATAGCATGGGAAAAACACTCTGACTTGGTGTGACAGAAATGGGGTGCAATTGAATCGGTTTAACCTAATGAGAAGGCTGTTGGCATGGAGTGGCACCAGCCAGATGTATTCTAGGCCAAATTGCAAACACAGTAAGGCTGTAGGATAACTGAACAGGGAACCTTCTCCAGAGGGGGTGATCCAAACATCCACTTAAAAAGACTGTGTGAAAACATCTGTGGATGCTCCACTTGTAAAGGAATGCCTATGGTATCAGGACCTACGTACTAGATTCTGAGAAGGGCACTGCCATGAAGCCCTGTATCTGCTTTCTACTGCATTTAATCAGAATGAATGTGATTTAATTTACATTGCATTTAATTATTCGCGTGCTTTATAGCATGGCCAAGGAACATTTTCTCCTCTGTTGACGTTGAAGTTGATTTCCGGGTTCAGTAGTTTTCATCTGCATCCAAAGCAAAAGAAATCAGCCACACTTGGATTTAGCCCATTTTTGATAGCAAACGAGCCATGACCCTCAGTGTACCAGACAAACCCTAGGTACTTGAAGAGCACTACTTGCTAACATACCTGCATTTAGAACAATTGCCAGGTTTGGGGCAAAGGCAAGCTGTTCCCCAGGGCAGAAACCTAAGAGCCACTGGATTTAGGCATTTGCTCCCCCTGCTTTCTTTCTAGGACAATGCAGCACCCATCACCTCGAGGATAATTTCTCCTTGCAAATTCACACTATTTTAGGGGGCTCAGAAACCAGCAATGCGTCTTAATGCTTGCAACTGGTTTTGGAAGGGAATACTAGGTAGATGTTTTTTGGGCTACGTAGGAGTGAAATTCTATTAAAGCTCCCATGTGATTTCTGCAACGCAAGGGAGGACATACGTTCCAAGTGTTCTAATATTTGCAAATCCTAGCAATGACTGCACGAGAGTAAACTAATAATGGTTTCTTCTCCTAGAGTGCTGCAGGTTTAGTGCCACGCAGGAAGCAGCACGCAGCCAAACTCCACATAAAGGTAAAATTCACTAAGACAACGTTCTCACTGCACAGAGCCAAGCTCAAACCACCGCTTGTTCCGCAACAAACACGGGCAAAATCAACAAAAGCTCAACCCAAATGCCCCAGGGGGGGTATTTGTATAAAACATCTTTCTATTTACATGGAGTTCAACCAAAAGTTTTCTTACGTGCTGTAACAGGTATAGAAATCTGAGCAGCAACTGGGTTAAATAGCTGAATTTGGCGATGGATTAAATAAAAGCAAACCCAGTTCACTGTTAAAGTTGCTACAAATTGACAGAATCTCTGGAGTTCCTACTGAAAAGAGCAGCACAACAACAACAGAGACTTTCTATATCTATTTATTTTCTTTATGCTTTTTTTTCCTACTAAAACTGTCCATATCTACAGAAATATACCTAGCATAAACCCAAACTGGTCTGCCATCAACAGGCACACACACCCACACCCCCCAGTATAATTTCCTTTGACACGTAGAAATATGCATTTTCAGAGACATTATGATGCAAATGTAATATGATGATACAGGACTGTGATGTCTTTTACTGTTTCAACTATGCTCTACTCGTGTTTTAGCTTACCAAAACAAAATTCTGCAATTTTTCAAGCTTGATCCTTTCCACTTTTGGTTGGGGTGGTGGGGTGTGTGTGTGTGTCTGTGTGATAAAAGCCGTTACTATTTTTTTTCCTGCCTTATGGAAGACAACCAAAAAGTTATAAACCAAACATTTTTAAAGGTGACAGTGACCCTTAAAGTTTTGTCCTTTACAGTAAGATGTACAGCTAACTTTATGTCTTATGATACTTATTCACAGTTTCAGCTGTCTCTCACAAGCTATACTTCTTTACACTCAGAGTAAATATATAGTAAACCCATACCAATCCTTTCATATTCTCTTTCTTGCTCCACTTATGAATAGGTACATTTCTGTACATGCTAAAAAAATGCACGCCTGGAATAGAACACCAATAAATCAAATACCCACAGAAATGCAAATTCAATTAATAGGTCTTGCTAGAGGATAAAAATGAAAAGAAAGTTTGTCTTACACTCATTCTCATCATAATAATTAGGTCTGGGTTTCTTTCCTCCCCCATCAACAATAAGATTACAGCTGAGACATACTCTTGAAAAACTGCATCCCTCCGCATGTAGCGTATTTGTATTTGCTTAATCTGCTTTCTGTCTAAATACAATTCAATATCCTTACATTAATGCCATGTAATTATCTTAAGTAATTTTGTGCAGCAATGGTGCATTTTCTTCTATTTCTTTATTTCTAAACAAAATGATGTTGTCTGAAACTTGTAAATTTATTCCCAATGGAGGGGAGTGCGTGAGCGGCTGTGCGGTGCTTAGTTGCTGGCTGGGGTTAAACCATGGCATTACATGAACCCAAGTCCGGATCAGAATACACATATTCAAAGACCTATTTTCAAAGATTTAATTAGAATCGTACTGAAGGTCTTTCACAGAAAAAATAAACACAGTACTTCTCCTGAAGCTATTCAATATCTACAAAATATTATTATATGCAGACTTCCACTTAATAACTAACCTTTTCCTTTAGTTGAAAAAGACAGTTTCTAAGATTTCTTGTTAAACAAAAAGGATTTGTACTGGGGGGAAAATAAGTTTTCATTAATTGTTCAGTACTTCTAGAGAAAACCATAGAAGCAAGGTGTGCCCTGAAAGCATGTCTTACTTGGAGCCTGGTGAAACTCAGGCTAAGAGGAAAGCATTCTGGAACTTGGTAGGTTTAACTTTTGTCCTGGAGCAATGTTCAGCTACGGAGCAAATCAGGACAGCAACAGCAGTAACTTGCTTTTTAAAAATGACTGTCTAGATCCAGGAGGCCATTATTGCCCAAACAATCCCACTTCCCTAGTGCCTTTTCTCTCCCTGAATTTAAGAGACAGCCCTTCCAACCCAGTTTGAGAAATCAGTTCTATGGAGTATTCGCTATGAAATGCAAAGAAATGTACCCATTCAGTTTGTCTTCAAATTTGTGACTTCTGGCAAACAACTTTTTCTATTTGGAGTTACGGAGAATGAAAAAGGCAGCATTTTTGCAATATTAGTTTATTTAAAATTTATTATTAATGTGAAAAATAAATTATAACAGTTCTTCCATCTTGGTATTTTATGACCTATTCCAGATTAAATGTCAGTAATAACTGGCATTTGAGAACCTGTCTCATCCATCTCACACAGAAAATGCTACAATAATCATCATTATATAGGATTATATGAAACTAATAAAAAACCCTCACAGTTTGCAAGCTTTAGGAGTCTCAGGGCTCCTCCCTCACAGGCAGACCTGAAGAAACGCTAGGATTATATTTAGAGGTGTACTCCTCAGATCCCTAAAGGTTCAGACCTCAGTTTTGAAAGCTGATGATTTGAAGTCACGATGAATAGCAGTCAACAGCAGGGATCGGGATTTCTTCTTTCCAACAAATTCATCAAAAAAGAATGTATCAGTGGCCATTAAATGCAATGATGTTTCTAACTTTGAAAATTACAATATTGGGCAAGGCTGGAAGCTGACAGGTTTGCTGTAGGAGCTACTACGTAGCCTTGTTTTATTCTTATTTTCTCATCTAAGCGTTTCTTTTTGGTCCTGTTAAGAAAAGTCACATTTAAGATGCTATGCTAAGGGACTGTGCTAGCACATTCTTCAGTACCAGCGTCCTCGCAGCTCTTGGTTTAGATTTAAATCACTAAACAGAATGAGTGACATCAAAGCTGAAGCTGATCTTGGATGAAGGCAGAGGCTATGCTGTAGAATAACCGATTTTGATAGAAAATATGCTTTAAATTTGTATTTTAAATATATGTACGTAATTTTAAGTTATATAAAAGTACACTTTAAAGCAATCTTTATACATGCCAGTAATTTAACCTTATGTCAAAGGTGGCCATATATATTTCGTACTTGATCTATGCAACCAAACACATCCAACATAATGAATCCTTAAGCTAGTTTAAATTGTGGATATGGCTATTTAGAGCAGACCAAAATAGAAAGGAGTGTGTATTTGACAGCAGAGCTGATCTTTATCTCAAAGTTCAGCTGTCCTTTGAGTTGAAACAACAAACTTTGCAGGTTAGGGAATTACTCTGATCTAATTGATGACTCCAGTCTCTGAACAGCAGTGAGGAGGTACCCAGGGCTCACCAGGAAAAGAAATATTACTACCCAAATTATAATAACTGCAAAACAAAACAAAGCCGATTCCCATTTAACACTTCTATGTTCCTGTTCAGAAACCTCCTTTCCTTAATTTTCTAGGGTTTTTTTTAGGGTAATACAATCTGAAGTGAACATTAGAACTTGCCCTACATCCTGAGTTTCTGATCAAATATCTTCTGCTGGAGAGATTGGTTCGGACACTGCCAGTCTACGCGAGGCTTGTTAACGACACATCTTTATGCAGGTCTGCAGAGCCCATAACCTCTCCACTAGATTCGCAGCTGGAGCATTATTTAATGTCAGCAACAACCGAATTACTGGATACCATGCCTCACCTTAGCATTTGACAGAAAGCAAAGAAAAATATGCAGTTCTGTTACCTCATTAGTTATCAATGAAATAAGTAATTTTCTCCCCAAAATTGTACTAGCCAGTAAAAACTTAAAAAATAATTTTAAAAACCCAAAACAAAAACAACAAAACCAACGAAAACACCCAAACAAACAAAATCCAACCAAAATAACAAAACAAACAAACACCCAACAAACAAAACCAAAGTCTGGTCTGAAACAAAGATCATGAATGATGAATTATCAAGTTAACAGAAAGACAAAGTAAAGCATGATTCATACAGAATCATAATTATTTGGAATTAGATTGGAAGCATTGTATTTGCATTATTTTATCTTTTCTGAGATCAAACACTTTAAATCTTAATGATATTTTTTCTTAAGGCGTTATGAAACTGAACTCGATTTTCCTTAAATGGCAACTAAATTGGCTGCATTCCACCATGGAAAAGGGTCTTTTTT
>NW_010267162.1:0-30571 GCF_000690775.1 Eurypyga helias | reverse complement strand
TTTCCAGCCATTCATCCCCAAGCCTATATTATTTTGATATATTAATCAGTTCACTCTGTGCTTAAGACTAGAGCAACAAAACATCCTCTGGATTTCCAAGTGCAGCTGACTCTGTTGATTTGTTTTGGTTTTGTTCAATTCTCCTTGATACGAATGTATTTCATTTAACTGCATTACCTGTTAGGTTGGAGTGGAGGGACAAAACTTGTAGTCAAGTAATCATGATGTTCCTAAACTAAAACATGCTTAAATTTATTATTTTGTTCTAATTTAGTTTCTGTTAACAGTGGTGTTATTTGTAAATGACTGCAAGTATTTGGTAAGTCAGCATTATTTCTGGTTGATCGGAAGTGTTGCTTAAGACAGCAGTTTATTTCCTGCTCCAGGTAGTGCTTTATGTAAAGGAGGAAATGAAAAGAAACGAGCTGCCAGAGCCAGCGGTGATTGGTCTCCTGTGGACCTGTGTCATGAATGCTGTGGAATGGAACAAGAAGGAAGAGCTGGTTGCAGAGCAAGCCCTCAAACATCTAAAGGTGCGTGTGTGGGTGAAGAGGGAAAGGGCTGTGGTGAATTAACAGAATTCATTGTACAGCTGTCAAGTTATTACCTGTTTAAATCCAGGAGATTGAGTCTTGTGGGCTGACACTAAGCACACCAAGCATTGGAGTGTCTTCTGTATGTTCAACTTGAGTCAAATTAATGCAAAACTGAGGTAATTCAGAATATTGACTGCCGCGGCATGCAGTGCAGAGAACCAGGGCAAACTGGGCTGGTCACAGCCTTGAGTACCTCTGCGTTGCGCTTTCTCAACGCGCCAGATCCTGAGAGGCTTCTTGCCTTGGGGACAACACTAAGCAGATGCTGAGGCTCAGCTCTGCTCAGACCTGACAGAAGGCCTGCAGGAACTGCCTTTGCAATGTCTTTGCCAGAAGCAAAGAAGCGTTGGGAGCATGGCGAGGTGGTACCTGTGCTGGCTCTGCACGGAGCTGCTTAGGTCCAGGCAGGACTACTGAGCTCAGAATCTGTGAAATGGTTGTTGTTGATGTTGTGGGAGCTGGATGCTCAGTAATGTGTGAACTAATAAGCCAGGAGCTAGCTTGTGGTTGCCCTCTGATCCAGGTGCTGTTCTTGTGGATAAGAGTACTGAATGCATAGAAAGACAGGCTGAGTGATGACAGATCGCAGCATCACAGTTGCATGTTGGTACAAAAACTTATGACCTTGGAGTGGGGAAAAACCCCAAAACCTTAAAACAATGCAGAGGTGTCGGAGTCATTGCCATGGTTGGTATTCCTCATCTAAGTCTGAAGGAACTGTGCAGTGCAAGACACTTAAACTGAGAACAGAGACAGAGAGGCTTTTCAGCAGAATTAGTCCTCCTAGGCCAGTAAACCAAGAGCAAGAGCATACTCCCTCATAGCCAGGGCTGCAGAGATTTGCCCTAGGACAGAAGCAATCTGTACTTCATTCTTCATGGTAAAACAGATCTTAAGCTTGACCTGAATTCCTTTCTTCATATTGGATGCCTCTCCATACTCAGAGTTCCCATGTTGGTTTAGCTCCTACTACTGCTGTCCTTTCATCTGAATTTGGTTTCCCAAGAGCAACATCAGTCATCCTAGAAATGCAGTTGCTTGGGATCTTGTGTAGTCTTTGATGGTAAAATTGAATGCCTTGAAGTCATCTCAAGTGATCCAAATAGCAGTGGAAAGAGGAGATAGTTTCCAGAAGGAGAAGAGACATTGTTTTGCTTGTTCTTTTGATGTAAAAATTAATCATATCTCTTTGAGTTGTAACAGAGTATCCATTGAGATTTATTATCTAGTACTGCAGGGCAAACTAACAAACACTTTTTGGAAGATTTGAACATTGGGAAAAAAACATACCTGGCTTTGTATAAATATTTTTGACTGGATGCTTAGTCCTGTGAATCTCACTGACTCAAGCCATCAGCTATGGATGTAACCCCACTAAATTAGGTAAAGCATCTTGCCTACGTAAGATGGGCATCTCTAGCTACATCCACTGTCTAAAAACAGAGGACAAATATTTATGGGGTATATACTATTTGCACGTACAGGTAAGATTTTAACAGAAGCAGTAGAAATAGAAATTTAGACTTTGCTAGCTGCTTCTTTCCATTTCAGTGTTCAAAAATGAGCAGCATTTGTTTCACATCCTTCCTCTATGGATAGGTAGGGACAGATCTTGGACACTTCTCTTTGGGATCTCAGCTGAGTCAACTCCAGAAATCAGGTTAACGCTGTTAGCATGACACGGAGCCTGGTTCCTGTGCCCTCCTGTGTTGCCGTGCCCTGAAACAGACGTGGGGTTGTTTCGCCCTGTGAGTCGGAATGTGTGTGGGTGGTGGGATTTATTCCTGCACCTGGCAGATAACTTTCACAAAGCACAGTTCCCAGAGCTTTGACATCTGGGTACCAGCCTCTTGAATTTATTAGGTTTCTTTTAGTAAGCTGTGTTCAAGAGACTGCTCTATCAAAGACGTATCAAAGCACGGGACATTTGCCTGATGTACAGTTCTTCACAAGCTGTACTGGGTGGTTGGCTTCCTAATGGAGGTGGTGGGCAACCATGGCAGGACTGGCAGGAGCTGAACTCAGGAGGAGGTGGAGCAAGCTGTTAAACCCTGAATCTGACAGGATAAGCTCCTCATCATCCCAATAACCTCACTGTGACACTGCGGCTTACCTCCTAGGCCACGTCCAGTGCAGAAAAGAGACATTCCCTGGGGCTGTCAAGAATCCTTCAGACAATTTGCACTGCAGGCAAGGCTGTGGTGTGAGCTTCATGACGGTGCAGCTGCTGACCTGCTGCTACCTAACCTGAGGCTAATGGAAAATAGTTCCACTTAGCTCAGCCAGCAAGGAGAGGAAGCTAATTTTATGGTTGCTTAGTCAGTTAGATACTTGTGAAACTTCTAAGTCTGTACCAGTTGAGGAGTGAGAGAGGAAAGCAAAGGGGGTCAGTCAGATGTGGCAAAATGAAAAGGTAGGATTTGTATTTTAAATTACGTAATGCTTACAGTCTGCAGCACTTCACAAACCTGTGGAGGGGGGTTCTGCTGATGCTGTTAAATAAACAAACTGCATTGCCCTGCCTCCCTGCGACTTGGCTGGATACCAACTGGATGCTTCAAGGGCCTACAGGGGAAAAAGAGGGAGTCTTGCCACCCAATGCCTGCACAAGCTTTGCAGTGTTTTTACCAAAATACTTCATGTTTCTGAAGATGTGGTTAGACCTGCCAGAAGTGGAAAATCTCAACCTCTGGTGTTACCTCTACATCTAGTCATTTCTCATAGTTACTTTGTAAGGGAGTTTCTTCCCAAAGTATTAATACTGCCTGCCTGCCTGCCTGCTCTTGTTACAGTTGTGGTAGGACTTCTTGCTCTCTCTTTGTTTAAATTAATAGCTGATAATTATTCTGCAAAAGACATTCTGGACCAGAAATTTTAGTTGATTTTCATGCATTTTAATAGTTTTTTTTCCATGGATCATGCTGAGTAAAACGGTCAGGATTTAGCCCCTTGTAAAGAAGTCCTGAAGCATATGTGTTTTTGATCGTGTTCATCAGTGCTGCTGGTGATGGGCAGTTTCATACCTGACTGTGTCCAGCGGCAGCCCTGGTCGCACAGACCAGAACTATGTTTTATCCAGCCTTTGCCAATCCAGCTGAAAAATGCCAAACTGACAGTGTTACTGAAAACGAGGAAGAAAGGCTGAACTTAGCAGTGCAAGAACAAATTAAATAGTAACCTTAACATATATTTGGCTGGGGGCTCTGAAGATCAAGGGTAATTTGTCTTCCTTTCAGCTCGGAAAAATGCTTTTAATATTGCCTTAAATTTAAGATTACTGTTTTAGCTGGACTTGTCACAGGATAAGAGGAAAGGAAACTGGAGAGAGATGGATATAAACACTGTGGTTTTTTAAGAGTGAACAGGATACGGTCCTTTAATGTAATTTTCGATTTTAAAATCTGAAATAAAAGAGGAAAAATTGCGTAACAAAAAAAGGTTTTGCTTAATCTTTTATTATATTAATCAACTCCAGGAAAAGACAACAAAATGTAACGCTGTCTTGTCAGAACAACATGAACAGTTAATGCTGTGCTTTGAAAACATCATTTTCCAAACCAGAGGTTGTCATGATACTCTGATGGTGATAATGACAAAATAAAATAATGATACTTGATCCCAGTTAACCTGGACAAATTTAATTTAATCCAGTTTCCTGGAACTTCTGAAACCCCTGTGAAACTAGGTATTTGTATTTTCATGCACTTCATCCTTGGACGTCTTACTCTCTGAACATCAATAAACCATCATTCTCAAATTAGCAGCATGCTGTCTTGTGAAGTGTACAAACAGCAGTACTCCAAGATGTGAGCTTCACAAATTGATTTTACAAAATTCAGTATCTAAAAAGTGGTACTGAATTTTAGCTCACAGCATGCAGCACATCTTACAAAAGCTCATGAATAATTATGTAGATGTGCTGTATGTGTTTAAGTAAATGCAACTGGCAAGTAAATTATTATTTCAGTGAAACAGATTTACAAGGATGACATATATTTAAAAATTTATTCATTTATTTTTAGTATACTGACATGCATTATGGTTTTTATCCTCTCTTCCTTTCAGCAATATGCCCCCCTGCTTGCTGTGTTCAGCACTCAAGGCCAGTCAGAGTTGATTCTTCTCCAGAAGGTGCAGGAGTACTGTTATGACAACATCCACTTCATGAAAGCCTTTCAGAAGATAGTGGTACTCTTCTATAAAGGTAAAAGTCCATATCCACTGTTGTACACTATGGATGGATTCTCTGTGCCAACCACTCGCCTGCGGTGTAACGGACGTTCTCTGCGTATTACATGTGAGAAGGTTGTGTTGGAGCTGAACTCCGAAATGCCTTATGCATGGATTGTTCTAAGGAGCCTGTGGCAGCAGGAAAAGCTGAAACAAGCCACCCTCTCTCTGTTGCACTTACCCTGTAGTCAAGAATCATGAGCAGGAACCAAGCACCATCCACAGTCTGTTCAAGTGCAGTTTAGTCCTTTTATAACACCAGTTCTAGGAAGTCATTTCTGTAAATTCCTGGCAGGCTTAAAAAGTAGATTAGATCTTGGGTTTAAGAAACCTTGAATGTGCAAACCCTCTTGAGGGGAGGATTTTTCAGGGTTGTTTTATTGTTTTGTCTGCTACTCCATCCCTGCCAGAAGGAGCTTTCCTGATCCTTCCCTGCCAGTTTCTTGTAGGTGCCAATAGTTAGGGATTTAATTTTTATTGTGAATTGATTTCTTCACAAGTTTATTCTGATCCGGTTGCCGTAGAAACTAATGGCCTTGCACTATGTGCGATGGGTGGGTGCCAAACACTGTTCTGACATTCTTGCTATAGATAGTTGAAGGGGAAAAATCAGCAGGAGTAGAAACCCAGTATTGATCTTTGTTCACCCTGTTGTGTCAGGTACATGTTCAAGGCAAACAAGTTCAGACTGTTAAAATAATTTCACGCCTTCAGAAGGCAGAAGTAAGTGAATCGGATGATTTATCTCCACCCTTGTGTCAATATAGCATGGCCCCAGTGATACACCGTGTCCCTCTGCCTTCAGGTTCTACAACTTGTAAAGACTGTTAATGACTGGGGACAGACTTGAAGCTGCAGCCTGCAGCAGGCAGGTTATTCGGTGTTCTTTGAAACAGAACATTCACTTTGGACATGGTGAATGGGTGCCACAGCTCCTGTGCACTCAGACCATAAGTGGTGGTTAAACCAGAAATGGTTTTGTGTGGGACTCCCTTCAAAATTTTTGTAAATTCATTGCTGCATTAGCCTGCAAGAGCAACCCTGACATTCCGAAGTATTTAAATAAGATTTAAAAAAAAAAAAGTCACAAAATTGTACATTAAACTTAACACTCTCCCAAAACCCAGTGCCCATCTACTCTGCTCACCCTGCTTGCTCTTGTTCTGACCTGGAGATGTGCTCGGGCAGCCCTGTTAGGAAGGGTGCGAAGACAGGTGCCACAACGTTGTTTAGGATTCACATGATGTTGAGAAGAGTGTTTGGAGCCACCGTAGGGCCTGTCAGTGGAAGCCATAAGCTCAGTGTGTCCAGCATGTGCAATACTTGTCATGCCCATATTCCTGCCTGGAATATCTCTGGTAGGCGTGTGGAGCACCTGCCTCTGCCATCTGATGCAGTCATGCGGCAGCACAGCTGCCAGCCTTTCCTGGCCCCGTTTTGGCCGAAGCTGGATCTGTCCCATTTGGCAGACTTTCTGCTGCCTACTAGCAACTGCCCGCTTGACTCGGTGGCCACGAGCCATAGGGCCCTTCAGAGCACTGGACACGGTAAGGAAGTCATCAGCTCCATCTATTTAAAGCAGCTTTGGAGTCAAACAGTGTCATTAGGTGAGGACACGCTATTGCGTTAACCAGGGAAGATTCAGGGAGCACTAGTTGTCCCATTCCTGTTTCTCCCATGTGATGTTATTATGCTCTAAGTATGCATGGCTTTGGCTAGGCCAGAGCTGGGGGGAAGATACCAGTCTAAAGTGCAGACCGAGTACTGCCTGCTGCCTGCCTCTGCTTTGTTTCAGTGCTGGTGCATCATAGAATCACAGAGTGGTTTGGGTTGGAAGGGACCTTAAAGACCATCTAGTTCCAACCCCCCTGCCATGGGCAGGGACACCTTCCACTAGACCAGGTTGCTCAAAGCCACATCCAGCCTGGCCTTGACGACGGCCAGGGATGGGGATCTCTCCTCCTCCTTCTGCTCAGCTCATACCTACCCACTAGAAACAAGCCATCAAGTCTACGCTTTTTTGTAGTTAAGTTGCTGGTGACAGCAACTTTTGTTTCCTAAGAGTCAAAAGGAAAACAGTCCCCAAAATCTATTACTGGCTGTGTCTGTGGTGAGGGAACAGCAGATGTCCATGTCCCTCTTTCTGTTGTGCTTCAAGTGTAACCTGCACAGGATCTGGAGAGATTGCAGTGTACCTTATGAACTTCTTCTAGTGACAAATACAGGCATCTGAAATAACTGGGGAGAGACAGAGAAATTCAGCTATCTACCAGTGTGAATGCGGACACTTTATTTGCTTGTTACTCATCCCGAGGGAGTGCTTCCTGGGCAAACAGATAGCCATCACTGATGACAGGCACCAGATGCCACCCATGCTTTGACAAATTTAGTTGTATGACTGCTCTTATCAGCGTGTCCAACATCTTGCATTTAAATCCTTCCTATGTATCCATCATAAAAAGGCCCTTGGATTACTTTGCTAGGAATTACATGGAAATACCTAAACATAATGGGAATCACAGAATGATAGAATTGGGTTGGAACTGGCTGATCTTTAAGGTCCCTTCCAACCCAAACTATTCTGTGATTCTATGATACGAATTTTGCCAGCCTCCTTGCTGGTTATTCTTCTGCTGTAAGTTGTATGTTGTTTTTCAGTCCATTCCGTGTTGCAGTGTGTCTCTTAATCATGGGTAAAATAAGCATTGGATTACACGCTATATGTTGTATTCACTTGCAGAATCTCCTTTCTTTTAGTTTGCGTCCAACCTGAAAATTTCCAATGTGAAGTCTTGACACTATTGAAATTAATAACCGTTCCTTTCGCGAGGATGGCTATTCACCCTTTGAACAGCAGGCACCCATAGCAGGCACTTACACATCAGAATTCCAGACAACGTCTACAAAACACAGGGGAGGAGGGAAGAAAACGCAAGTGCATGTGAAGTAGTACTCGGGTTTGTAGCAGCATAATTAGGCCTCAGAGATATTCCTCCGCAGCGTGGGGATCTGGCCACCAAAAGATGCAGGCTGTCTCCTCAAACGCCACAGAGAGCCTCTGCTTACAAGAACTGAATCTTCAAGTTCCACTCAATACATGGGTTTTGTTTTTTGATGGAACACAATTATCTTTAAATATCTTCATTGTTCAAGTACTTTCTTTTGGTACTGGATGCAAAATTTTCTGGGGGGTTGGAGAAGGCTGTAAGTGTACTGCGGGTGACATTCCCTGCATTGAAAGAGCCCTTGCCTTAAGGCTCTGTCCTCCAACTGAGTTAGCTGCAATAGGGTTGAGTTTTGCAGATTGATTGACTCTGTTGGCAGCTGACAGGGTGTGCTTTTCCCTTGACTGCCGATGGCTGTGCAGCCTGAGTTGAAAGCAGAAATTCATTTTAACTGGGTGATTTAGTACAAAGCTGTGACCTGAACTTCAAGTAACTTTCTAGTTAACCCTGCAGTAAAGATACTGGGCTCTCCAGTTTCTCTGCAGCTTCTCCCTTTGATGAGGGATGTCCCTGGAGGCTCTGGCCGTGGGTGGTTCGGGTGGCTGCACCTGCAGGAAAACCAGCTCTCTTGGGCTGACATCACCTGGGACTGCAGTAAGAGTGATGTGCAAACGCCCACAAACAACAGTGTTCAGCTTCAGCCATTAAAATATATCTATAATCAACTTTAATGAGGAATAACTATAAATATCTGTAAGATGAATCATTCCCTTCCTCTTCCCGTCCCCCCCCCAGTGTTCCCATTGCTTCAAAGCATCCTCGAGGTATGATTAACTACACTGTGTCCTGTATGATTGTTTAATTGAGCATCTCTGTGCTGACAGGACAATATCATCTCTCATGAGCACTGGAGGAATAGATGTATTAGAATCATAGAAAAATTACAGCTAATATTGCTCAGAAATGAGAGTTGCAGTTGTCCTTTTCACAGCTGAATGCAATTTGTTCTTCTCTGTAAGCGTAGGCGGCTTATTGCCATGGAGTTACATACAGGCAAATTTTTTCATTCACCTGACTTGGGAGAATGGTTTAATCTTCAAAGCTCACAGTGAGATAGCATGCTGCTATTGTCAGGTTGGCGGTTTTGGGGAGGGAGGGAGGGAGAAGTTCCCCCTTCCTCTTTGGCAACAAACCCATGCAGCTTATGGTCTGCAAATCACAAAAATAAACTTCAATCCTATTATTCTTGGGCTGAGGTGTGTGCCTACCCGGAGGCGCTTCCTTGTGCAGTATCGTGATGCGGGCTGTAATGCAGCACTGGGCTTCTCCTGCTGCTTCCATGCAGGAGCTTCGTGGTTTTTCAATGCCCACGGTGCCCAAGAGCTAGCTTAAGCCCTGGGAGGGGAGGGGGTTGCTCTACTCCTTTTCTGAAATAGCTCCTGACTTTCTTTGCCTGTCCCTAAGGTTCACAATACGTGTCACATCCTGAGTAATTCTGCAGATAGGGTTGTGTGGACTTGAGGACTCAATGGCAAGCGTCAGCTTTTTTTTTTTTACATGCTGGGATTAAACGGCACTTTCATGAGAGCCCATGTGAAATATCTTCAGGTTTGCTAAATCCTGAAAAAATCTTCAGGTTTGCTAAATGAAAACCCTGATCTGTTAAATGCTGTAATGCCTTCGAGCTGCTGCTGGAGACTACCGGCAAGTACTTAATGCAACATGTTTGAAACCTCTTTCTTAGCTCCAGTGTTTCTGTTGCATTGGAGAAAAAGCTCATTGTGGTGAGATGTGATTTAGGGAAGATGCAGCTTTATGTGCCACTTGTCTGGAGCACTAAGCACAGCTTTCTATGTACTGGAAAAGGCCCAGAGCCAGCACAGTCCTGTGTTCCCCGTGTTGGCAGCTCATGGTCGGCTGCAGCAAACTGCAGAAGAGGTTTTATTTTGGAAGGGTGTCTGAGAGACAAGGTAACTTGCAGTCACATGCACGCACTAAATGCCAAATTTTCAGGGAGACTTCATATTCAGTTACTGTTGGATGTCCTGGGATAGTTTTGATTAAGTTCACGTGTATCCCTGGTTGCTTCCATCTCTTCATTATTCAACAGCATACGTGAAATGTGTCTACTCTGTCTCATTTGATCAGATGCTTTGGGGTTTTGGTGTCATTTATTTCGGTTTTCTTTCTTCCCTTCCCTGCCACATCTGCTGTAACCTTCAGGCTGAAGCAGAAGGTGACGGTCAGGGTCGGCACTTTAGCAGATGAATACCCAGTGGGTGGGACGGTGCCGAGGAGCTCAAGGGAGCAGTGAAGAACTTCACAACAGTGTGTTGATTTGGCAGAGCAAGGGAGGGTAGTTTGTTCAAAACCAAAAAGAATGGACATTTTAATGAGATGTAGAAAGCTATCTTTAGTCATTTGATTTTTTTTTTTTTTTTTGGTCGTTGTTCTTGCTCTTGCATTACATAACTGCCAAAATGCCATTGTGGATCCCAGATTTTGCCTCCACAGCCATCAATTACAGAGATATTTGGCTTGGCTGGATCACAGGAGCTTTGTTCCTGGGGCTAGAGGTCTGTTGGCTAGACCTAAATTTGCAGCCTTTGGAAGCAGTAAGTGTCCTTGCAGTTTGTTAGGATTTCTTTATTCTGAATCTCATTCAGCTTCACATTCCCTCCCTGAAAGCTGGTTTTCTTTTGATGCTTGACAGAAAAATGTCAGCTGTGCTGTCCATCTGGGCTGGTCCCTGAAAATGGGTGGTCTGAATAGCAGCCTTAAAACTTACTAGCTAAAAACAATATAAAACCTTTAGGGAAAACTGATTGCAAAAAATCCCTACTGGCTGTCTTTTCACTGCTCGCTGGGGCAGTGTCTGTCACTGCAGATTTCTAGAACCGCACACGGTGCTGTGATCCAAGAGCAAGAAAGAGTATGGTGTTAGCGTGCAAACTTCTAAGGTGTGCAGGGGGATTTTGGTTTTTTCATCCAACAATTTCATGTGGTGTATTTCAAGCAGATGAACAGAGAACGCTACAGAAGCACCATGTTTGGTACTTTAAGCCTAATATGTTACATATTTTGCTGCATCTGGAATCCATCACATGCATCAGATATTCTGTAGCTGTAGCCCAATAGAGTTCACGCAAAGCTTGTTTCACTGTGACTTTATTAACTTACTTTACGCTTCCTTTAAAAAAATCTTCCCTTATGTTTAAAATCTTCTAACCTCTAAAAATACATTGAATTTTTACAAACACTGGTCTGTATTTCAGCTGATGTTCTGAGTGAAGAAGCTATCCTCAAGTGGTATAAAGAAGCGCACGTTGCTAAAGGCAAAAGTGTTTTCCTTGACCAGATGAAGAAATTTGTGGAGTGGCTGCAAAATGCTGAAGAAGGTAATGATTCATTTGAGGAAGTATGGTAGTCTTTTGGCAAATCAGATCTATTTGTCCAGATTTTAACCGCATGAAGTATACAGACTTAGAAAACAGGAGGTGTGACAGCACCAAATTGTTGCCAGTTGTGCCTGAGCCTAACGGCAAACGCTTGCTGCTTTTTAATGTTCGTGGTGTCCTTGTGAAGTCCCCAAGTCAGCAGGTACCACTTGTCCGTAGATAAATTCTTTAAGCTTTTGGCGGGAGGAATGCTGTGCTGATGACAGCGAGATGGACCTTGGAGTCAGCATGGGCACCCTAACGGTTTTCTGCGTCGCTGCCATCAGCTCCTGTCGTCGGCACAGGTGATGTGAACACAGCATAAACCCACCTGTGCCACTGCAGTTGAAACTGCTTTCAGCTGAGTGGCCAGGCCGAGAGATGGGGGCTCTAGTCACTGCTTTAAAACAGCTCCTGGGGAGGGGAACTGCTTTTAGTCCCTAACTGCACAGGAAAAATACTTTGGTTTGCACTGAATAAGGTGTTTTTTTTTTTTTTTGCCTTGAAAAGGAGTTCCAAATCAGTTGGAAAGATTAACCCATATGTACTAGATAGGGATATAATTTTTAGTTTTCATTTGTATCCATTTAATGTCTGATTTTTAGAATCTTGGAGGGAATGTTTAGTAATGCCAAGGAGCTGGTAAGACTTTGCAGCACTTCACATGTGCAGGCAGCAGTATAAAAATGGTGGCTTCTTTCACACTTGAGACTTTAGACTAGCAATCTTGGTCTAATTAAGTTTTTTCCCCTGCTCTAATGAAGCATTTTTTCCCCTTTTGATCTTCTGCTTGTATGCCTTTCTGCTGCTCTTTATTTTTACCCTTTCCTGCATGCCCCCTCTGCCAGATGTCCTTAATTATAAAGTCCTGTACAAAACATTGCCGTGAGGACATGCAGACCACGTTTGCTCTGCAAAATCTGATCCAGTGTGTCCTAGTTGTTGGCAGCAAGCCCCATCCTGTCAGGGGAACGCAGACAGGAATACAGTATGATGCAAAGTAGTTTTAGGTGACAGAAACACTGTGTGTGTTCCTACTTCTAAATTGCTTCTACTTCTAAATTACTTTTATGCTATACAAATCATGAAGAACTTTGCTAGTACAGATTTCATACCTGCTGTAGGGTAACACCAGGTACACCCTTCTAGAAAGGCATATGGTGATGATGACTGGTATTTGCAGAGCAAATAGCTCAAAGGGTGCTTCCTGGATGGCAGCAGAACAGCCTGCTGAGGGATTAGAAGGGTGAGCAAACAGTGCTGATCCTTTATGAAACTCAGCTTGGATACGCATCGCCCGGATGCACGAGGACCAGAATAACTCATGGTGATCTGGTAAAAATTCTGGTGCCAGATCTGCAAACAAAGAGCTCCACAGCAGAGGGCAGCGGAGATGATCTTCGTCTTCTGGAGCTGCGCGCTCCTGGCTTACTCTGTGCACGTGCCACCCTTTCCTAGGGAGTACTAGGTGCGCTGAAAATTTTCATCTGCATTTTGGAAGGCTATCCTGTTATTTTTATAGAACTTGTCACATTGCTGCCCTTGTGCAACCTACATGAAGTGTTTTACTTTCTTCTCTCCTAGAGTCGGAGTCTGAAGGGGAGGAGAACTGAGGCGGTTCAACAAAAGCACGGTCTCAATCTAGGTTAATGCCAAATGTGCTTGAGAAAGCCATACTGCTCAAGCAGAGGCTTTACTTCAGTGTCATACAGAAAACTATAGGCTAGGCTTTCCTTTTGTTTAGAAGAATAAAGGTTTTTAATGGAGCCCTGAGGCATTAGATGCTTTACTTGGGACTCTACCTCTGGCTCACTGTACACTAACTTAGGCAAAGACGTTCAGCAAGGAGCCATATAGAAAAAGTGAAATGAAATACCTATGGACTCCTTTTTATTAACGGTCTTTTTCAGGTACTACGGTATATGAACACTCCACTTTCTGTTTATAGAACTGTTTGGTCCGTGTTTGTAGCTCAATATTGGCTTGTGTATGTGATTTGACACCACCACATTTTTTTGAATAAATGGCTTTTATATCTTAGCTGTGGGGTGTTGGTGCATTTGCTTTCTAACTGAGGCTTGCCAAAGGTGTTAGGATTCATCAACTGGAAATTACACAAGAACGTCAAGAGAATCTTTCCTTGCTTCTTACCCCAAAAATGAGCATCCGTAGTTAACTGGGATCACTGTCTAATCTTTATTGCTACACTTCCTTATAACTGTGGACACATTAACCAGATTCCATAGCAAATGTCGATCCATTCCATTAATTCAAAGAAAATGTACAGGAGCATATCTGCAGAATCCAAATTTTGCAGGTACAAATTATATGCAAATGATAAGTAGAATATATGCTGTTCTCAGTTCAGCCTACACTAAAATATGATGGCTAAATTTTGCAAGAAAAAAACATTTCAGAAGCATTAGCTGCAAAACATGCAGGACTAAGGTCCTTACATGTGAAAGCTGAAACTTATTTACATCAGCGTGATGCTACAATCGGGTATTTGAAAAACATGCATGAATGTATACAATGAATACATTGGGTGTATGTAAAACTGCTTTTCTCTACAACCTGAAACTCAGGCTGATTCCAAAGGTGCCGATCTTGAATAACAGGCAGAGCACACCACACAATGTACCCGCTGCGAGACTGCCCATATGTGACTGGTTACATGTACTAACATAGCGACCAGTTACTTCTAATATTTACAAGTTTCAGAACATAGGAGGTATTGCTGAACTGATCCACGTGTTCATTTCACAAAGAACCCTGAGTGCTAGTATAGACTTCTTTCTAATTAGGGCCCTGCCCACTGATGCTGTTGACAAAACAGATTTCAAAATGAAAAACTATTTTTAAGCATTATTTTAAAGTATAAATAAAATAATAAAATGCTTTCTCTAGTATTTCCAATAGAAATAACATAATATTGCTAAATATAATACAGCTTTAGAATTGTGACATAATTATACTTAAATATTAAAATATATAAAATGTTATAAAATGTAAAACTACATTTTACAGTGACTCACATATACAAGAGGTATGTGCAGTACTAAAGGGAAGATAATTTGACAGTATTTTGACTACAACTCAGTTTCAGTCTATAAAAGTTCTAAACAAATGAAGTAGTTTGTAACTTCAGAAATTCTGGAATACATTTTAGTTTTGCTGAGTGGTTTAGCAGCTTTACTCAGAAATGCTATTTTTAATAAAAATGAAAATTCAGAACACTGATATTTTGGAGTGTTGTTCATGATGTTCTTAGTCTGGGCACAATCACATGCTGCTCGGACTCGCCCTACTCTGTGCAGCCTTCTCCCCGTGCTGTGAGAAACAGCTGGGCAACTACTTTAATGAAACACACAATTGAGCATCTAGCTGTTTAAAACCGACTGTCGATTCCTTTAGGTATCTCTAAGCTGTGCATTATTCTACCTCTGCAGCTTTTCAAATTAAGAGATTTGAAGTCTATTCCACGTGTCCGAATCAAAGATCAGTTCTCATCTCAAGCATAATTTAAGACATGCTATTTCTTAACGACTCTGTAGCGCAGCAATGCCTTGGAAGCCTGGTCACGGCACAGACCACACTGTGCCAGATGGATGCATGTACGTGCAGGAGAAGCTTATGCTCTTACCACTTCTTTTGGGACTTGAGAAACACCTTCCAGAAGGGCTCCTACTGTTAAGAGATACGAGGTAGTGGGGCCTCCTGTGACTTACCCAGCCATGCTCCTACCAAACGCTTCATGCCTGTTGTTTGGCACAAAATGCAGAGTTGGGCACATGAAGAGAAGCAAGGGAGCAACTTGCTTCATCATTTTCCAACTCCTGAGAGCAGGCAAAAGGGGTTAAACAAGCCTCACTACAAATACAGGGTAGTGGGGAAACATAAGCAGCATAAACTGTGCTACAATGTCACCTCCGACCTCTTGGTCCTACTCGCACAGTACTCACTACAGTGTCCTTAAGCGACCCACACTCCTCAGCAGTAGAAAAGTTCAGCTCTTCCCCCTCTCCCATGGCTTTCATCGTCTTCACAAAAGCTAGGTTTTGGGTTTTCTTAAGTATCACACAATTTTAAATATTTTTTTTTTCTGAAAACACCAAAATCCTTTTGCTTCTTGAATCATCACGTGGCACCCACATCAAGGGTTCAAGTGACAAGGAGATATGAGAAAAGTTTTTTCAAGCTCCCCCAGTCCACTTAAAGGCGTAAGGCAGTGTTTTAACATCTCATAGGGTGAGAGAGTAACTTCCTGCTTACCTGCAGTGCAGCCGTAAGTCACAGTAGCAGTAACAGACCAGCACTACAAAAGGGGCAAAGGGAGCGAGAAAATGTGGCCCAATCCCTTACTTTTAGCATTGTAAGGGCGTGGGGTTGCAGAACTCTGGTTTCTGTTTCGAACACCTTCCTAAAACGTGAGCCTTCAGAACACATGGGTTCAGCCCTAGAGCGGTGACGGCTGTGGGGCACGTGATAATTCAGCCTCGCTGGGTTTGTCTGAACGGCTTGTGAAAAGGAACACAACCCACCACTCTGAAACGCCCTCACTGCACACGGGTGAACTGCCCGGTAATTCTGACACATCTCTTCGGGCACGTCAAAGGCTTTGCACTAAGTTCCCATCACGGTCAAGGACCAGAATCACTACCTTTAAAATCATATTGGCCCTTAAAAATGGGGCTTTTTGATTATCTAAAATAAGGCTTGTGGGCTGACCTAGGCAAACCAGTCCTTCCTCAACACGAACCATGAATAACATTACACGGGTCAACTGCAGCCAGCCACTGAGTGCTGGCTGAGCTGTGCTGCTTATCGAGAATCAAAATGAGGACAAGTTACCTGAGTATGTACTTTCCCAAAAAAAAAGCCAAATCTTTTGATTTTGCAGCAAAAATCCCAGCTACAAAATGGAGGGAGAAAAAGCATTCCTTCAGGGTCAGCTGCTTCTCCTTCTCCACCCAGCTTTTCCTTTTGTGCTGTGGTACTCAAGGAAAAGTTCACTCTGCTCCTTACCAGCGACAGGGGCATTTGCACCTTCATGTCAATGGAAGCAAATCCCGGGGCAGGGGGGGGAAGTTATGCCAACACCTGCAGAAGAGGCGATTAGGCAGGTGAGCGCTCCCATGCTGCGTGCGTACCCTGGTTTTGGCCCTGGGCGCAGAGCTGCTGCACTGGCATCCCAGGTGAACTGCCCGTTTGCTGTTTTCCAATTACCAGCACAACAGTGGCTGTGGTTTCCTCCCATGGCACGCCGGGTAGCTCATGTCTGGCAGGGGTTTCAGATGCTGAGCCCCTAAAGGGTTTCTCCTTCCCAGTTTACCCACATTATTCCCCAATAAGAAAGGAGTCCCAAGCTTACGGAGACCTCAAGAGCTTCTGTGGGAGCTGTGCAGGCTGGAGTCTCACCTCACTGCTGCTGTTCGGGGGCACCAGGGGCCACGCTGGGAGAGCAGCATCCTTAGCACCAGCCCAAGGCAATCCAGCCAAGGAGAGTGAGGAAGACGTGCTTGCTTCCCCGCTGCCTCTCCTGCGAGGGGTGCAGTAGAGAAACGCACTTGGCGGTCTCAGCTCTCACCAAGCAGGACCACACGGATGGCTCTGTTTTTTGCAGACACACAGGACCTGTCCCCTACCCACTGGAGAGGCGCTGGTGGACTCTGTGTGCCAGGACCCACCCGTACCTCGCAGTCAGCACGAGGAAAGAGGCTGGTGCCGGAATCCCCAATATGACACAGCAGCAGACTGACAGGCAACATTCTGGTACTTGGATCTGTCACTTCAGGCTGCCAGAAACCCAATTACCTCAGTCCAAGTGTCTCATTTAGCAGTTCGACGTTAACGACTGCCGCTGCCTCCCGCACTCATCACCAGCACTTCTGTCAACAGCCTTACAAGACTCCAGCGTCTGCTTCCGTACCATCCAGCACCCTTCGCCCTGATGGACTGCAGGAAAACCGCAAACTGCTCTGGAACTCCACTAACAGGGAGAAACACACCCATCAACACCACATTTCTCTGATTTAGGGACATACAGGAATAAAAACCAGAAAGATTCAACCCAGAAAGAGCAGATGACTGTGCCATGGCAACTTCATAATGGTAACATGCACTTACATCTCTTCCAGCGTGTCAGCTGCCCGAGATTCTCCTGTTTATCCTTCCCTGATGAAGTTTAGGAACCTTGCTGGCAGGCCAACATAACTCTCTCCCTATCATTATTAGTTATTGCTGGGATATTTGCATAATGCTGACAACCATAATTTACGCCAGAAGAAACCACAAAACAGTATTGTTTCCAAGCATCCAGGGATACGACCAAAAGAAGGTTTGTAGGCAGACCTGTGTTATTAGGCCCATTAGTCTAGCTGGGAATAATCAGCCTTCAAGTACGTGAGTCCTGCTCTGGGTCCAAAACAGAAGCAGCAGCCTTGAAAAAATAAACACCAATTGAGAACAACTGCTCTAAAATTTAGATTTATATCAATAAGACCACCCAAGAGAAAATAGATGGTATCTGTGATGCTGAAGGATACCCTAAAGGGAAGTGGGCAGGCAGGTAATTTATTTCACAAACCATAAATAGAACATGGCAGTGGAAGAAAAGGTTAAAAGATGCCACAGAGTCTCTCTCTTCTACTGTGTCGATGACCTAAAGACATTCAAGTACAGCAGATACAGACTTTTCCACCTTTCCTCAAGGGTCACTGACAGCACCACAATAGCTGAGAAAAAATGGTATTTACCATGTGGCTGGGTGGCCATCCCTGCACCAAGTCTGTCCCTATGATCCAGGCCCTTGGGATGACACCAATGCAAAGACATCATCTTCTGAAAGAGCCTGGAGATGAGACTGTATTTCCACAATCAGAAATTTCTCTTGTGTCAAGGGATGGAAGCAGCGTATGCATAGGTCTTGAAAAATCACACTTTTAGAATCATAGAATCACAGACTGGTTTGGGTTGGAAGGGACCTTAAAGACCATCTAGTTCCAACCCCCCTGCCATAGGCAGGGACCCCTTCCACTAGACCAGGGTGCTCACAGCCTCATCCAGCCTGGCCTTGAACACTTCCAGGGATGGGGCATCCACAGCTTCCCTGGGCAACCTGTTCCAGTGCCTCACCACCCTCTCCGGGAAGAACTTCCTCCTGATACCTAATCTAACCCTCCCCGCTTTCAATTCAACCCCATTCCCCCTTGTCCTGTCACTACAGGCCCTTGTAAAAAGCTTCCCTGCCCCAGGCTTTTCTGTAGCCCCTTCAGGTACTGGAAGGCTGCAATAAGGTCTTCTCGGAGCCTTCTCTTCTCCAGGCTGAACAAGCCCAACTCTCTCAGCCTGTCCCCATAGCAGAGGTGCTCCAGCCCTCTGAGCATCTTCGTGGCCTCCTCTGGACTCGCTCCAAGTGGTCAATATCCTTCTGATATTGAGGGCTCCACAGCTGGACGCAGCCCTCCAGGTGGGGTCTCACCAGAGCAGAGTACAGGGGCAGAATCCCCTCCCTCGACCTGCTGGCCACACCTCTCTGGATACAGCCCAGGATACGGTTGGCTTTCAACCGTATTTCCCACCTTTTTTCAACCGTTTTCCCACCTTTTGAACAGAAAAACATTTTTCTGTGTGTTTATGAAGACAGTGGGATTCTGGGGTTAACAGAAACAATATTTTATTTCTTACTGCTATCACAGACTTTGTATCTCCTGCATTTTGCTTTAAGACATCAGTGAAACCAAAAATCTCTGAACCTGCAAAGAAACAATTAAAGCTTTCTGATCAGAGGGTATCTCATCCCATACCCAGCTGAGAACATCCTGAAATTTCTTTCCCCTCACAAAACATAGATAATTCAATAAATCCAACATGGCAGTGCCTTCTGCCCCAACAGATCACCTCTCACCACTGCATCTCACCTTCTTCTCCCTCACAGGTTGGCCCAGGTTTCCAAAAAACATGGAAAATATTTTGTCACCCTCGGCTCAACTTCTAGACCTGAAACCAGAGCCATCTGCCATTCCGCGCTGCTGAAGCGCCCATGCAGCAGCACCTCCTACAGCCCCTCTCCTGCGGGAAGGAAGGGGGATCCCCCCTTCCCGAGGTGCTGGAACCAAGCTGTCATTGCTTCAGACCCACCTTGGTACCGCTCCAGCCTGTGCACAGCCTCTCTGCCAGGCTCAGGGGATGCAGAGCGCACAAACCACCTCCACCGGCACTGTTCCTCAGGGGAATCTGTGTTGAGCCCTAAAATAATCGCAGCAGCCAGATTTGTAGGGATGAGGTCTCTAGAGATCCCAAATAGGCCAGTAACTCACGAGGGGAAATGCTGGCACCTGGAAGCACTGCAAAGACACAGAGAGAGGAGGAGTATTCACTACCAGTCCCGAGAGAAGTATGTGACACAAAAAACAGGACAGAAAGGTAGTTTGGAACAACTGCATAAATCAAGGTCACCTGCTGTCACTTCTGCATCAGACAGCACATACGTACAGCCCTCTCACATGCTGCTGCTGTTCTCGTCACACTCAGGTCCCTGTTACAGTCAGCAGATTGCTTTATCTTCGTTTCTTCTGTTTCAGCTTTCAACAGCACTTTGTGCATATTCACCATCACAGTTTCCTTTACATGACTTCTTAGTTTTGTTTCTGTGGGTGAGTTTGAATATTCTTATAACAACTCGTTAAAGTTTAGTGATTTATGTAGCATCCATGTCATTATATTTATCTTATAATTTAGCAGCTGTCGCAGCAATTGAAACAACTTCCTTTTTTTAAAGAAACCTTCCTGAAATAGCAGCTGATGGTGCTCCTTTAACTGAAGGATTCTAAGGGCAATATGCAGCTCAAATGATACGGGTACACATCTGGATGATTTATTTAAACTTAAATAACATAATCCTCCCATCAAGGGCTAGAAATGCAAATGGCCACTTGTTGGTGCTCTGCCTGTGTGCAAATTCACCTTTACACAGTACTAAACTTGAGTAGGATAGATGAAATGCAAGGATCGGATGCAGGCAAAAAGAATCGGCATGTATCAATCAAAGATAGAGGAATATGTCTGTTAAAGAAGTCCTAAAGCAACTGGTTCTCATGACCCTAAACTCCACATGGTTTCCACAGAGTCTGGGAGAGGTCTGAAAGCCATAGGCAGACATAACTGACTAAACAGGAACACATGGTGGTGCTGATGTTGCAAAGCAACCCTTAATTCTTAATGTGAAACAGGAAGAGAGTTGTCTTCTTAGGAATATTAGTCCTCAGAGAGGAGGAAAAGGGACAACTCTTCCTATATCAAACAAAGAATCCACTAGGGACAACTTTAGTAGCATTAATGGGAACTGACATGTAAACTAGAGGAAAAGCACAGAAGGAATGCCACCTGCAAACATGAGGGTGCCAGCAGAGCAACAACCTGCCAGTTGAAGCCCTGCAACAGTGGGAGGGTCTGAACAATGCTGTAGCTGACATTTAGGCTGGAGCTTTGTTTCCATGCAAGCTGTTCTCCCAAGAAGTCAGTTGAAGTATCAGGAACCCCGAGATACTCTGGAATTCCCAAGGGTTCTTACTCCACCCCATAAAATGGAAGTGTTGGAAATCCAGATATTCCCCTAAGATGCAGGCATCAGAACCGGAAACTCCTTCCAGGTTTGGAGAAAACATAATTATGTTATTGAGCCACCTCTCCCCAGCCATTTTTCACTGCTGTGCTAGCCTGTAACCTGCAGAAATATATTATTCCTCAGGGGCAAACAAAAAACCAGAAATCACCCAGCTCAGTAAAATAACATTAAACAAATCTGATAAAGCACTGTGAAAAAAAACCCGTTAATTGAATAAAAATATCAAATGTGCTCTACTCCCCAAATGTAGAGGTGCCTATAGCATTTGGTTAGCACAGTCAGAACAAGCACACGATTTAAAAGAACGACTGTCTCGGCAGCTTTTACAGATAAGGATTTACCCAGTGTTTGGAGTAAACCCTGTACTTTTGAGGGATATTCTGCTTCGTTCTGTCAGACCTGCGACCTTCCTGTCCTTTGGCTCAGAGATGGAGATGACACTCAAGGCAGCCATCAAGATATCTGGAAATACTGCATGAATTCTGACAGCAGAGATTTATGGGGATGAAGCATTGGAGTTTCAGCCCCAACACAGAGCAATGAGAAGCAGATGACAAAGACCTTAAGTCCACTCCTACTGGTCACCTGAGAGGAAAACTTCTTAGCACCAAGAGTCAGAATTAGAGTGGAAACAAACACTGGCCTCCTGTTGACAGGGCGAGGGCCATAAGGTCTACTGGCTTTTGCTGGCCTGCTTCTGTTGTAAAATCACTTGTGATAGCTAACAGCACTCTTATCTATTGTCACTCACGTCAGCAATCCCGCTCAGCAGCTGCAAAGACGCACTGCAGTGCACTCCCAGGTGGTCAGTGCTCCAGAGCTGTCTGCTCCTAATATGACTGATTGCTTGCTCTACCTAAATTACATGAAAAAGAGTTTCCTGGGCAAAAGCAGCCTTCAAGAGCACTTTATTTTGCGTGCATCATATTCATTTAAAGCTGGATCCTTTAAAAGATAGGATCATATTTTAAATGTTTTGTTGCTGCTGAAATGGCCTTGTTTTTCAGCATCATCTCGGTTATTGCTTTGTCAGCTACTGTGTCTCTCAGTGGCATCAACAAGGCGAGCAGCACCAAGTATACTGCGTGCTGCCATGACTTGGGCTGCTCTAGGAAAACCGTGCCATCAAGCTGCAATACAATCCTAGAAGAAAAGGTACTCTGTGGTGACAGGCTGGCAGCTTCCAGAGTTCACATCTCTCACTCATACATAGAAGGCGGAAATAAACCACACGATGGTGTCAAAACCACTTTCCAGCTCATACTGGGAGGTAAAATAATTATTTTTAACTTGAAAATCCACCATCATTTAAAATTCTCTGCAGAATTAAGTTTAGGCTTACCTTCAAGTTTGCTTGGAATTCAGTGTACTTTCCATAAGAAACAGTGACTGCAAATTTCCTCTCCTTTTGGGCTTCTTGACGCATTCATTCTCTCAAGAAGAAATCATAACAGCATAAACCTCACTTGAGTCCTTCCTTCAGCCCTTACTGCTTCCTCCTCTTACTGTCTTGCACAAGGGCTCTTGACCCATGCCATAATTAAATGGAAACTGAATTAGCACACTGGCTGAACACTGTGTAAACTGTGTAGAAAAGAGCAGGTGCATAGTAAAAATGAACAAACCAAAGTTAATACCGGGCCAATTCACATCAAACCATTTTTGACTGATGGTTGTCTCAACCAGCACCAACTAGAAACATGAAAAACCACGGCTTCAACAGGGCAAACGCTCAATTGGGAATGCAGGCTGGCAAGCCAAACAGAAAGTGGCAAGTCTTGGGACTCTGAGGAGAAACTTCAGTGAAAGATAAGCCATGCCCTATCACCCATATCTTTCTGTTAGGGAAACTGTACCAGACAAATTCAAGACAGAAAATTCCAGCGTGCTTAAGGGATTAATTACTTTGTGCAGATAACAGTATATAACTGTCTGCATGGGTAATGTCCCTAATGCAGATGTTTGGGCACTGATAGCAGACAGCACTGACAGGAGACTGGCTAAGCAGCTTACCTGCAGGATAATATACGAAGCTAAGTTTAAATGTGTAAGCCTATGTATTGCGTAGCTTGCATGATGTCAGAAGTGCACTCCACGCCAAGGAACACAGGCTGTATATCACAGGCTGTATATCACAGTGACTGATCTGCTACTGTACTGCAGCTGAACATACAGCTCAAGAGCAAAGCAGTAAATTTGGAATAAGCACCAAATTTGAAGGTTTTGTTGTCAAACTCTGGATATCACCTGATGCTCCAAATAACAAAAAAGGTTTGTTTCTTCTATTTCATAGTGAATGGGTACCTATTGCACTGCTAGTGTCTTGCCTGCAAGAAGACTACTGGAAAACAAAAAGCTGTGCTCACAGATGAACATACTCCTGGGCACTCATGGTGCTTTACATTTTTATGTGAGGGCCTGATACTCTTTCAGTGCTTTCAAGGGAAAAGACCCAATGATGAAACTGCTTCCCAGCTTGTACACAGAGGGTGGTGGTGACGCAGCAGAACTGGCTGGCGGTAGCAGGTTGTTTTCCCAACTAGAGCAAAGAGCGGTAGCTTTTTCTACATGCTCCTCATGCACGCTCACAAGTACTGCATTCACCCTACTCGCAGCTCATGGCTGTAGGCCCCCTCTTGGCAAGAAAAGCAGCTAGGTGGCTCTAATAACATGGTATTTTAAAGAAAGATGAAGTGCTAGGGTTACACAGCATTATTACTGAACCAACTGCCTAAAAATGTATGTCTGGTGTCTAGATTAGTTATGATGCTGGTTTAAGATTTGATATTAGGAAAGAAATTTGTGTTTGGTTCTTTAAATTTATCTTTTGAATTTTGAGCCATTTACTGCTCAGGTTTTCAAGGTTTTACTCGCAATTAAATTGTCTGTTTCTGAAAGATTCTCACATCACCACAGGACGACAGCAGGTATCTTTACAATGGATAAGCCATGCTGATAGAGCAGGGGGAGCACACTGACTGTGCTTTACAGAAACTACAGATACACTGAAACCTGGCATTCTGTCTTTCTCTTCTTCCTGTGAATTTCTTCCCCCTGGGGGTTGCTGGTTGGGACCAAATGTCTCTACTACTCTCACAAGTCATCTATCCCACTTTAGCAGGAAGTCAAAGGAAAATACCAGCTCATGATATCACAGGGGGGAAAAAAAGACTGCTCTGGTTCCTGAACGAATGATGTAGGAATGACAACAGAACTGTGTTTATTTAACGTAGATAAAAGAAGGCTGGGGCAGATCTGACTGCAGTCTTCCACTCTCTAAAAGGAGTTAGAGTGGAGACAGAGCCAAGCTCTTCTCAGAGAGACAGAGCAAAAACAAGGCAGTGGCCACAAGTTGCAAAGAAGGTTAATTCTGGTAACGGGAAAGTTTTTACAGTGAGAGTACTCAAGCACTGGAACAAGATGCTCATTGGGTTGTGGCCCTCCATCCTCAGAGATGTTCAAAACTCGACAGAGCAAACAGCTTTGGCTCAGTCATCAGCCCTACTTTGCGCAAAAGGTTGGATCAGATAATCTCCAGAGGCCCCTTCCCACCTGGGTTCTCCATGGTTCTGTAACAGGCACAACACAACTTGTCACACAGCTCTCAGGCATGGCATGAGGTGGCACAGTCAACAGACACACCTGGTGACAAGCACTTAGCTAGGCAGTTTACACCAGAACCATGGTGCTCAAACTTTGTGATGCACAGCTTTGCTCCTCACCCTACAGCTCCCACTGTACAAGGTCTTGGTCTTGCTCAGACTGTGCTCTACTGTTCTACATACTAGTGAACACGTCGGATTTCTGCTTCTTAGCATATGATGCCTGATTACTTCAGGATTTCTTGAAACTCTCCCAAGGAATCACCTGGGTGGGCATTCAGCAGGTGGTATCCATCTTCCCTTCAAACCAAAACCAAGTGGTGATAGTTTCCACCTGAACCTAATAAAGGGGAAATCTTTGGGATGCAATGGTGATGAGAACCTGCAGCTGACATCATAAGACCAACAAAAAACCTGAGATTAATCTGAAAACTGTTTATTCTTCCACTGCTTACACCCCACTGTTAGGCCACAGGCATCAGCATGTCCTGTTAAGCGCAGAGTTATTGCCTTAACTTACATTTACTCTTGGAGTTTGCCGGTTTTATTTCAGACCTGAAGAACAGATGTGACACTGGATCAGATGCCAGCACACTGCACTGATGCACAAGATACAATAACCACTGCCTCCGAGAGGCTACCTTCCCAGCAGTTATCCACCTCTCCAGCAACACACAAATGCCTATACACAACAGCACAAGGAAGTTTGGATTTGGCTGTAGGCTGCTGGGATCTAGAATTCTACCTTTTTCTCTTCCAGACTTAACTAAAACCAACCCAAGTCCAGGACATCCCTGAACCCTGGCCTTGAACAAAAGGTATTCAAAATACCAACATACTGCTACTTTTGGTCTCCAGTTGTTTCTTTAATACATTAGATGCAACAAACTCTCTTTATCCTAATCCACTACCAGCTTAATTCAAAATGGATTTCAAATGCGCCAAAAGGAGATTCTTACAATTACGATCTTCAGAAAATCCACCAAACTATCTTCTGAACCTATAAAATTAGTATTAGCCTCTTACTATTTTTTGAAGGCTGACCTCTGAGATATACTTTCCCTTTAAAGTCAGTGAGCTGGTGCTATTTTAGTTCTTTGTTGGGCTTTTTTTCCCCCCCTCACTTGTCTAAATAAACATTGGAGGGACAAACTTCCCCAAGTCTATCTTTTGTCTGTCAAGCCCTATTCATGGGACAATTCAAAAGACATGGCCATCAACTGAATTAACAAGTAGACATGCTATTGTTACACTCCAATGTTATTTTCACCCATTTTAATGGCAGATCTGGTGGAAATGATAAAGAAGGGCTTAAAACTCCATCCAGAACAGCAGCTTCATGCTTGCCTGCAGCTGCTTTTGTTTGAAAGGAGTCTCTCTTCTAGGTAGTTTTCTAACAGTGATTTAACCTTCCAGTCTTAATCCAAGGATTTTATGCCATTGTGATTTTGGTCAGAAAGTTTCTCAAAGCCTCCATTCAGCATCTGTCCTTCCAAGAGCAAAGATGAATGAACTGTTGCTTCTCCAGCAGTCATTTATAACCACTTGGCAGATCTATTAAACTGAACATTTGCTATGCCTTTGTCCTTTTGGAGAAGCTAATTTCTGACGTAGTTGTGGGCTGCTCTAGCCACTGTACTTAAATGGCCTACTTTCCTGGCCTAATTTCCCTTTCCCCATCTACAATGCTCCACTTCACTAGAAAATAAATAAATAATCACCCCAAACAGTTTTGTACATTTATTTTCCTCCTCTGCATAGAAGCAGCTCTGATCCAAACAACACAGGCAAGTTTATTCTGTATGCCAGAATCGCCTCTGCCTCGTGTCCGGCTCGTAATGATCATCAACATGAAACACCACCACGATACATCCCACCCCTGCTATTCCTCACTGCCTGGTGCCAGGAAGGACTCCTTTAAGGTTGGGGGTGGCATGGCATGAGCACAATAGCACTGCTGGGAAACTGATTTTTATTCCAGGAAGCAGAGAGAATTCCATGACTGCATGTAAACGCTGTGGCACAGCCAATTCATTACTAAGCAAGTCGCTAAATAACTGCCGTATGTCCACAGGACGTTTGCACTAAAGTCAGATTTAAAAAAGAAAAAAAACCCTCAATTGTTACTGCAGAAAACAATTTAGGTGTATGTTTTATTGATGCCATATATTCTACCTGCTGCATTACTGACAACTAAGGTGACTAGCTGACATAACTGAATAACTAAGACAGTTCAGGTGACCAAGATGACTCAGATTTCCCTTTTCAGTGACACGAGAACTAACTGAACACTGGAACCTCAACTCTCCATGGAGAGACACAGTTGATCATAAACAGCATTTTACTTCACAGACTTTGCTGACCCTAACACAGATCCTACAGCCATCATCAAACTCCAGACACACTTGCTGGTCCAAGCACAGGAAAATACTTTAATGGTCAACCACCAAGGTAGAATAAGCCCTTTACTCCAGGTTAAGCCAGCTGAAACCCTGTCCCTTTGTCTATATTCACTATGCACCTTAACGCCAGCATGTAAAAACATCAACTGTATGTAATAAATACTTTGAAAACAATTTAGACAGCAGATGCATGGCTTGTTTTTTAGGGCTGATCCAATAAGCTTTAAAAACAATCTTACGGGACCTTTTTGCAGATATAAAAGGAAAACCAGGAATTCCCTAGATGCTGCCTCACCATAGCGACAAGTATGAAATTACCAATTTTAACACTGTCATTTGTAGTTTTCCTATGTCTTAAAGGAAGCAAAAAGACTGATGCTAGGCTTCAAACAACAACAAAAGAAGCAGAAAAACCAAGACAAATGTAGCCAGGGAAGAAAACTGTGCAAGATGCATTGAAAGCATCTTAAAAATCCTAATAGAATTAACAATACTTTTAACACAGCTAATTGTCTTGCAGTGGAGTTCATACAATTTACACTCATTGTGATACTAGGAAAAATAAACATAAGTATTGTGCTGATACATTCAAGAAAAGAAAGTCAAATTAAAGTCTAACTTTGATAATTACAAGGTACAGAGACTGCAAGAGGCATTCCTACTCCTGGAAATACCTGGCTTTTTTTAACCTTGTTCTTCCCCTCCCCAGTTTTCACGTGCATGAGAGACTTCAGACAAACAACAAGGGAAGAAAAATGACTTTACAAGACAAAGAGTGAAATGAACTACTCAAAGTGCTATCAATGGCTCATTGTAAACCTGGGAAAAATGAAGCGATAAAAATCCATTTCTGCAAACAATGTTCAACTTAAAATGTTTTAGATGCTTAAGAGAACTTTGTATATACCTGAGCCTTCACATTTTGAATTTATGCCTCAGTGACACAGACCTTTAGATTTCAAGCACATGATAACATAAACCAGCAGTAATAATGTGGGATCACAGCCTACAGAAACAGAAGAGACTTGCCTACAAGCAGGGTTTGTATTCAGAGTGCTTCAGCAGAAGACCCCATGCAGAAAACCTCCTCAAAACAACCCCAGCTGATGTGAGCTTTAGAGGGAAATGAAGAGTAAACCACCCAAACAGGTCCATTGGAAGCTCTTCTCATTAGTAAGAAGTGTGCCACCATTGAGGCCCAGTAACTCTGAGTTTTCACTCCCCTCCCTCCTTCCATGAGTGTTTCCGTGCGTACCTTCACTCTGCCTGTAAGAGCACGTTAGCAGCATCACAAGTGCCCAGTGTACTCTTCCTGTCACAGTGTCCCATGAAAGAACGACCAATTCAGGCTGTTCATAGCTCCTCCTCTTGCCAGCAGTGCCACTGAAAGACACCGAAGGGCAGGAGAACAAAGACTGTGCAAGAAGTGGAGAATAAGCATCAGGAAAAGTGAAAGAAAAGGCATATTCTGCTCTTGGTTGTGTCTGGTAGCTCTGGATTCATGTAACGGATCGGAGTGCAGAATTTCTTCCCTATAGGGACAAAGGTGAGGAGACAAATACTTTGGACCAGTTCTTTAAATAATCTTAAAAAAAAAAAAAAAAACAAAATCAAATATAAACTATTTGGGAATATTGCCCTCCAACTGAGCTTTTTCCTAACTAGCATTTTATTATTATCCATTTAAAAGAATTAAGCCATTTTAGTTCTAACTAGAATACAAAGCTCTGCAGCCTGATGGGGGACAGGAGCACAGGCATGCTCCTGACCACAACCAGAAATTACAGCAGTCAGCTCTGCTGTAACAGCAGCAGTATTATTCTAAATCTAAACCATTATTCCAAGCCTGTACTATAACTCATTAACAGAACTGGAGGGTAGTGTGGGGGACCCAGAACTAGGCCCCAACTACAATCATTTGTCATAGCTCTATTTACTTACTTGAAGTTTCTGCTTATTTATACCAGCTGAACTGTGCCCCAGAGGTTATAGTCAGAGGTGGGTACAAACCAAGTTGATGCCAACCTGAATCTGAAGTAAACTTGTAATAGGTACTTCTCACCCACAAGGGACTGTGGGAACTGGGTTCCTTAATTAGAAACACCTGTGTTAATTAAATGGAGGTATACCTTTTAATAATTAATAGTGAAAGAGATCATCTGAGAAGAGCAGCAGTGGATGACAATTTTGAAAAATTCAACAATATAACCAAAGGAACAATGGTACAGTAACTATATGTGAGCATTACAACAAAATCCAATAAAAACCACATGATGTGCTGGTGGCTTATTCTGTTCAGGAAATGGTACACATTCAAGGTACTCTTTCCTATTGAGTGGGCATCAACCTATTTCTGAAACCAGTCTTTACAACAAAATTAAAAGCAGCTGGTAAAATTGCACTGAAGCAAGTGACTTCCTACTGGAATAAAAAAAAAAAAAGAAAACCAAACATAACATATTTTTCACTCATCCTGTCACTTCACAAAACTCCAGCAGCAGGGATAATCTCTGCCTGTCAAGCGAAACAAACCAAAAGCTTCAGCAGCTGTTGACCATTCAGATCTAATATATGGTCAAAAATATTGGAGAATTTTCATTTGTTGCCTGGTAGATACCTATCAGTTGAAAAGCGATGAGTCTCTGTTATTGCATGAGAAAAAAAATGTGTATTATATTTAATTGTAGAAGCTGGAAAGATGTCAAAGAGCATGGAAAAAGATGTTAAAAAAAAAAAAAAAAGATCTGAGTAACAGACCAGGAAAGACAAAGCCTGCTGCTGCTCACCCTCTTTCTGTCTCACTGCTGGCAAGGATTATTAGCCTGCTGCGGCTTCCCTTAGCAGACAGAGACCAGCCAAATTACGTAAGACAAAATGCTTTTGGAATTTCCTTCCTAAATTGTTTTGATGACAAGTTCCTATTAAGAATTATTATGATTTCATCAGAAAGTAGATGGAGCTTCCTCTTTTTACTAGGAACTGACCATCACATCTTCTCTGGCACCAAACCCCGATGAAGTAAAGCTACGTAGCCTTGCAGATATCCCAAGGGAGGCACACACGTGTCCTTGCCATTCTGTGAAGTCCAGTGAAAAGATACGACAATCTCTTGGACACTACTCCTGCAACACAGGTACGTGCTGAAATAGCTCCCGTTTATTAGACTTGCTGCAGTTCCTATAAAGCACCACACAGCACAGTCCGGCCCATGGCGACTGCAGGGACAGGATTTTGGAGGGTACTACTGAACGGGGACACCGCTCCGCACACCTAAGTAACAAAAACCGAGTGCGACTCGTAGGAAATTATCAGTCTAGAGGATCCTGTTTGACTACCTGCAAGTAAAAATGTTTAACCCTCAAACTAAGGAAATGTAAACATGTAAGAAGGGGCACAACAGAATCATGAGCATTTTTTTTTTAAAAGCCAAAGAGAAATAAATACGCAGATGATTAGCCGGTAAAACTGCAACAGTCCAAATACTTTACTGCCCTGGGAAAGTAAATCCCCGGCTGTTCCCTTTCTCTCACGCAGGGGGCAGGCCATCGGTTAGAGATCTGTACCACCGCGGAAGGGCGGAACCTTTTGTTCCCTAAACAAAATGGCCGAGGAGATGCCAAAGCTCCGCCGGCCGCCCGTAGGCGAGGCCCCAGCAGGTTTCCCTCCCCCAGCTCACCCCGCAGGCCGAGCACACGGCCACAGGCCCTCGTCGGTGCCCCGGGGCCGGGCGGGTA
>NW_010267161.1:0-1587 GCF_000690775.1 Eurypyga helias | reverse complement strand
TTTGGGGCATACCGGCTGCTTTTGCGTTACAGCACAGCAAAGGAACAGTCAGCACGGTCCAACTCCCGCATCGTGTTAGGATGCAGCCCGAGGTACACGGGGCGCCGGCGGATGAAGTCACGGAGGCCAAAGGGACTCCCGGAGCGGGGCCGTTTGACACCCTCCTGCCCCATTCCTCTACAGTCGGTTCAACTCAGCCCACACCTTGCAGATTTAACCCGAGTAACAGCGTATGCGGCATCACCCCCCTGGAGAGGGAATGAGGGTGCGTGGGACAAGGAGCCAAGGCGTCAGCACGACAGGAAGCGCACCCAAGGCCCAGGACAGCAAACTGCCACGCCAGCTTTGGGACGGGAGGTCACTGAGGGACGGGGGACACGGTGCTTACAGCTCAGCCCCACAAGCACGTGATGGAGAACGTGGCACTGAACTCCACAAAACGGCAACACAAACAGAAAAGAGGAGCGGGTTTGGGTTTATGGCAGAAGTCCTTCTCCCAGGAGACACTTTGGCTTGTGACACTTGCCTAAGGCTTCTCCGCGCTGCCACCACACAAGGGGCCTGCGCGCGGGGCTGCAGCCTCCCCGGTACGCGCAGGGCTGCTGGCCACTCCCGTGTCAAAGTGTACCACCACCCCAGGGAGGCCTCTACACAGGGAACTTAAATCTAACCTCGATAAATAAAACCAAATGTTTATTTACACCAAAGAATTCCAACACTGGATCTTTCACATATGAAGGACAAAGTATATATACACAGCAAGGGGTAGCAGGGCTGTAACAAGGGTGCTTTTCCGTTGTCAATGATAATATTTGTCCACAATTACTGATCTACCATTTCAGTTTAAGTTAACGTCTGCTCGCTCCTTCCTCTCAGTGCATATTTACAAGACTGTGAGGTAACTGGTATTCTCACCACATGGCACGTGAGGGAGGGGATGGTGGGTGAAGATGTGAGATCGGACTTGGCGCAGTCTGATTTTTTTTTTCCCCAGCTTTAAGTAGCCACCAGCTTGAAACCTATAGAAACGATTTAAAAACAATATACCCAATAACAAACTAATTCCAGAGATCCAAGCCAAACAACGGCAGGAAGAGCCCTCCGTGAGGAAGGGGCTGATTAGAGCACGGCTTACTCTACAGGAGCATCTTTCTCAGGAGGCGGCAAGGACTCCAACTGGATCAGTAACTTCATCTTTTAAGACTAAAATTACATGCAAGGGGGTGAGTTGGCATCCTGGTTAGCTCCTAGAGAGACATGATTCAATCCAATTAGGATTATCTGCACTTCTTTTAAGCTTACACCACTTCTCCATACTGGAACTGTCTCCCCAGTGTACCCCGGCTGAGTCATACGCAGGACACGGGGGTAAAGCGAGTGGAACTTTACGAATCCCCCTCCCCTGCCTCACGAAGACTTGGTTTGGTAGTCTCTGGAGAACAGCACAATCCCCCAGGGTGGAGGCTCGTGGAGGAGTAATGGTGGGAACATGAAGAGATTTCCAGCAGGATGCAAGGGCTTGGAAATGCTGTTGATTCATCTTTGTTCTTAAATGAAGAGTACTTTTGTGTATTTTTTTTTTGGGGG
>NW_010267160.1:0-9181 GCF_000690775.1 Eurypyga helias | reverse complement strand
CTTTCCTTTTTTTTGCCTTTTTTCCCCGAAGCGCCCCATTTTCCAGTGAATTATCTGAGCTACCTGTTTCTTGTCATTTTAGATTGACACCGTACGAGTGGTACAGCCCCCACCCCTGCTCACAAGGCAGATGCAATCTTCTCGTGAATCAGTACTCCCTCGGCAACAGCTTGTGGTTTCCAGTCGGGGGATTTATGCAGCAAGGCTCCACCATCGCCCCCCAAGCGTTATCCACACGCTGTGTCAGCGGAGTCTGGTAAGGAGGTCAGCCCTCCTCCTAAGGAAGGCTTCTCTGTTGGTCTTTTTTGGGCAAAAGCAGAGGGAGAGGCAGAGGGTGGGGATGGAGATCAAATTCAGTTCACGGGGAAATCTCATGTCACCGTCTTCCCTTTCGCTAGGTGGGCATTCACCTTGATCATCATCTCTTCCTACACGGCCAACCTGGCAGCCTTCCTCACCGTGCAGCGGATGGACGTCCCCATTGAATCCGTAGATGACCTGGCTGACCAGACAGCCATTGAGTACGGCACCATTCATGGCGGCTCCAGCATGACCTTCTTCCAAGTAAACCCCATTCTTTGGCTAACCGGGGCAGGGGGTGCGGAGGGCACCCTTTAATCAGGTTTGGTTGTCACCCCAGCCTGTCATGCCTGTTTTCTTCTGGTTTCTGGCACGGAGGGGACCTGTGGGGAGACCCCTGGCTGCTTGGTTGCACAGGGCTGGGCTAGATCCACAGCAGGCGTTGATGGGATGAACGGTGGGGGAGGCATGGCGGAGGACGGGGAAGGCAGGATTTTGTAACACAGCAGCTGGCATGCTCTTGGAATGCTGGAGTTGTAGGGTCAGGATGTCTGCGCTGGACCCTGGAGCAGCAGACTTTCCTGCTTGGACTTAGAAAGCAACATAACACTTGGGGTGTCATCAGGGGGGTGGCAAAGTGGCACACATCCCTGTGTCACAGGGAAGACATAGCACGGTCTTCACCAGGTGAGCATTTGCTGTCAAATTTCTGTGGGTTTCTATGTGGTTTTGATGTGATCTTACCTTTTACATGGGAGTCTCAGGTAGGGTGAGCAAAGAAACGTTTGCAAGCCCCAGGTAGGCTAGCATATGCCAGAGTGCTGGAGTCTGTGTGCGGTCAGTGGCACTGAAAACAAGTCAAGTCTATGCACACTTACGTGTGCCGTTTAGCCCTATTTATTTTTTATATTCCCTGCTCTATTCAGAAGGGAAATAAGTGCGTGAATCTTTTTGGCAGTGCTCTGAATGCACAAAGAACCGCTTGAGTATTACTTATTTATTACTTGTTGAAATTCTGAAAGCTTTCCTTACTTCCCACCCCCCCCCGCACCCTCCCCAAATCTGAACTGAATTGAGAAGCCTGAGAAATCTCTCGGGTGAGCCTGAGCTTTTCAGCCCAACTTTACACCCTTCAGGGGTTTGGCAAAAAGCTACTTTTAAGCAGAACGTTACATCTAAAATGAGCTGAACAGAGCCCAAGTGACTAAGGTGGTTGTATACGAGGCACTCACTTAGTTCTTTCCAGGAAGGCTTTCAAGTTTAAAATCCTGACTGCGGCTCTGCGCTGCCTCGTGGGTGCTGGAGTCGCTGATATCAGAGAAGAAATTAGCAAAAGATGCTCTTGTACTATTTGCAACGCTTTAAATGACGTTGGGATCCATTCGCCTCTGGTGTAACAGCGGTGGTTCAAACGCAGCGGTGGATGAAGCAGGCTGAGGCTGTCTTCACCACCCCTCAGCTCCTGGTTGCACAAGAGATGTGTCTGCTGCCCTGTAACCTGTCCTGGCAGCCGTCTCCCCTGACGCTAACGTGCAGGATTAAGGTTTAAAGGTGCAGTGAATGGGGAACAAACACACACCCTGTTTGTCACTTGCCCAAGTGGCTGTACCCGGAGGACAGAGCTGGACAGATGAGGACAGTAACTGGGTCAGCAGCAGTTCCCTGAGGCTCTCCAGCATCGCTTGCCAGCCATGGAAAATGAGCCCTTGAAAGTGCGATGGCAGGGGGTGCCTGGCAGCACCCCCAGTGCCCCTTGCCTTGGTCAGGAGGGAAGATGGTGTAAGGGATTCTGTCTGCTGCAGAAATGGACATGTGAGGGAAAAGGGGCAAATTCAGAAACGCCTGATGTAGACCAGAGTGTGTTTATCACAGGATCACTAAGTTTGGAAAAGACCTATAAGATCATCTAGTCCAGCCATCAGCCCAACACTGCCATACCCACTAGGCCATGTCCTCAAGCACCACATCTACGTATTATCTTCAGCCTTTGTGTGAGCAGGTTTCACAGGGAAGAGAGATTAACCGTAGTCAGCTTTTCCCTCAATCAAACCAAGGTGGGCTCAACCAGCAGCAAAGTCTGAGGATTTGGGGCTGGTTGAGCTTTAGTTTGCTGTAGTCAGTGAAAAGACTCCAGTTCTCTCAGGCAGGTATTCTGATTTGCCTTACAGGGGGGTGAACCAAAGTCTGGATTCAGTGAGCAACAAACTCCAAAGAGCTTTGGCTCTGCCCCCAGCACTCAGTGCCCTTCGCAGGGTGATGGTGTCAGGCTCTGACACTGGGGAACTGTTAAGCCCAAGGTTACAGTGACAGACGGTAGGGTGTGAACTGTACAGAGAGCGTTTGGTGGTTTAAATCGGCCACACATGAGCTATTTCTTCTGGCTTTTTTTGTGTGTTTTTGATAAACTGTTACGGAAACTATGTATTTCTCTCAAATTGAACTTATGCAAAGAGCTTTGCTGGAACCTATTGGAATTAGGTATGCATTTCATGCCCAGCTTTGCCAACAAAGTCTCAAATCCACCAAGATTTTTGGGCCTCAAAATCTTATTGGAATCAATGGAGGTTAGGCATCTAAATCCTTTTTAAATCTGGCACCAAATCTGCTTCAACTCCTTTCCCCATTGTGGCCTTTTCATAGCGGTGCCTAATTTGGGGTTTATGTTACAGCAAGATGCTCCCACCTTAGCTCCTCCTGCCTCCTTTCTCCTGCAGAACTCCCGCTACCAGACGTACCAGCGGATGTGGAACTACATGTACTCCAAGCAGCCAAGCGTCTTCGTGAAGAGCACGGAGGAAGGGATCGCGCGCGTGCTGAACTCCAATTACGCCTTCCTGCTGGAGTCCACCATGAACGAGTATTATCGTCAGCGCAATTGCAACCTCACGCAGGTCGGGGGCCTTCTGGACACCAAGGGCTACGGGATTGGCATGCCCGTCGGTAGGCAGTGAAGAAAAATTCTAGTCCTTCTCAGCTGTCGGCAGAGGACCGGAGCATTTGAAAGGCTGAACCGGCTCTAAAGCCAACGTCACGTTTCACAGCTCTGCCCAGAGTCATTTTTTACCTCTGGAGGAAAATCAAATGCATTGCGAGTGCCCAAGGTGCACACTGAGAGCCAGATGAAGGAGACCCTGCTCTGGTCCAGAGCCGTGGGACACGTGACTGCAGCTCTTTAAATAATTCATGTGAAAGATGTTTCAAAATTGCTGCTTGCTTTCTGCATATATGCTCTTTGCTGACTGTTTCCCTTTTGAACCAGTGTTTTTGGATCGTTTTGTGCTCCTTGTTTTATCTCAGAAGCGCTGTAAAAATCATGCTGTTCCAACGCTTGTAGTTTTATCACAAGTTTCTTAACAGCTGGTGGTTCTTAAAACTCCAGGACAGAGAATTGGGCAATGCAGTGACTATCTCAGCTAATAACCACTTCTAACAAACGCAGGGGTTTTGTCTTTCAAATATGAGAGCTAGCAAGAGAACACCGTCTCCCAGGACAGCACCAAGAAAGGATGTAGTAGTTGTTATTCCAAGCAATCGGCTGATCTTTCGGCCAGTCTCACAGGCTTCTTCCTGACCTTTAAGTCCCGGCACTTAGCAATACAAAGTTAAGCTGAATTACATAAGAACCATCACACAAACACTCACTATGGTTTAGCTAACATGCGTAAGCTTGTAAAGTCACAGTAACCTGAGCGTGAGTACAAATCCTTACTTTCAGGACTAAATTTGTTCTGACATTGTCTTGTTAAACAGTGAAACCGTAGCAGATAAGAAGAGCAGAAAGCTGCTCGCTGGGACAATAGAGTTACCAGGAGAGCTGCGGTGTTTCCCACGGCCCTTCTCCTGGATCTCTGCTAGCAGACATCGTGAAGGCAGCAGCAGAGCTCGGTGCCGAGTGCGGGAGCGAGCCTCCTCACCATGAACATTTGGGCTCACTTGTATGTTGAACTTGCTGTTGCAGTGCACCCGTTTGAGGGAAGGAGTGTTAGGGCAAGGTTGAGGCAGAATGACCGGAGAGGGACCTCAGCGGGCCTCAGAGGAGCAGAGGTGTGATACTGAACTGCCTGTTCAGACCCTGCCCCTGCAGCCCAAGCTTCCCCTCGTAATGGACCTCTTTAAATGGCCTGTGTGGGTCTTGGGGGACAGGCCCAATTACCACCTGCCAATTACATTAACCAGTTCCAGCAGGGAGGCTGCAGGTTTCAAGGGTTTACGTGGACTGAAGTCCCTTCCAAACCATTCACAGACGAGGTTTTGTAGTTGGGCTTCATGGCGGGGAGGAAGGCTGGTTGAGACGGTGCCTTACCACCTACCTCTTGGTGTTGCAGGCTCAGTGTTTCGCGATGAGTTCGACCTGGCCATTCTCCAGTTGCAAGAGAACAACCGCCTGGAAATCCTGAAGCGGAAGTGGTGGGAAGGAGGCAAGTGCCCCAAAGAGGAGGACCACAGAGCCAAAGGTAAGCTGCCGTCACTCTCCCGGTGGCGTGCTGAAGGGACCAGCCAGTAGAAGCATCCTTGCCCACGGTGCAAGGATGAATGTCCATCTGCACGTGAGCGCTGCCAGGTTTTCTGCCTGAGAATTACTTTGTCCCCTTCTTCTGACCTGAGATTCCTTCCTTCACAATTCAAGGAGAGAAGCCAAACAGCTCTGCTGTGCCTCATGCTGTGTGTTTTTGCCTGGGGCACAGAGAGCAGGAACAACCAAATGACAAATATTGGAGGCATATGGAGGGTAAATTAGCTTCTAATGAATGTCTGCAGCAGTACATGGGAAAATGGATGGCTGAAGGGATCAGACCCAAATCCAGGGTTCCTTCAAGGGAGCTGGATCTCCACCACAGGCCTGCTGGTTAATGGCTCCAAGTAAAAGCGTCGTTTAAACAGCCAGGGGAAGGGACGCAAGGACTTTATTAGTACATCTGTAAACTGAGGAGCAAATTCTTTTGGGTAATGCTATGCAAATTACCATAAGAGCTACCACATTAGGCTGATGTCCCAGCGTGAGAGCAGTTGCCAGCTTAACGCAGTTGCTGCATTTTTTAGGTTTGGCAGTCGCCCTTTCCTCGGCAAGTGTTTTCTGTGAGGCCAGCGGGTCCCCCAGTTGCAAGGACAGTCTTCTGACCTTTCTGAAGGTGGAGAGCCAAGCTGGGTCCGCGGCAGCTCTTTAGTTTCCTTGACGTTGCAGCAGGCGTAGGCGTGTGCGTCTGTGCGATTGGTGGGCTAGGCTGGGTGAGACCCCACAGGGACTGTGAGCGGTGCTCGCTCTTGGGTATCTCTGGCTGTTAGTCTGGAGACAGAGGGTGTTGGCTGGGTGTAAGACATCAGGCCTCAGAGAAGGGCGATAAGCTATTAAAAAAGTCCCTTTTGAAGGTGACATGGGAGTCTTTTCCCCCATGGACTGTGCAAAAAACACCTCTGAAGTAGAATCTAGTCTGTGGGCTGTTTTGAGATGGCTTGGGAAAGGCACAGATGGGAAGCAGGCTCCTGGGCTGTTTCTGGCACTACCCAGCATGTTCTGTGACCCTGGACAAGTTTTTCTGCTGTTCTGTGCCTTCGGTCATGGTTCACTTCCTCAGTTTGGGAAATGAGGAAGACTGTAGCCTGTTGATACATAAATGTGGAGGAAGGAAATACCTCTCAGCTGAGCTTGGGAATGGGCATCTGAGGTTTCACGCAGGTGGAATGACAGAAGGATGTAGAGAGACTGGTACTGCCCTAAATTTAAATTTGGGAGCTGCTGGGAGGAGAGGATGGCCTCTATCTTGGGTCTAAACTGTGATTATGAGCTGTGTTTTCTGCCATGGAATTGCTGTCTTAGTGGAAACATTTCTCTGCAAAGGGCTGATTTACAGAGTCACTAGATTGCTACGGAGGCAGTGCCAAAAGGATGACGGAGGAGGAGGGAGAAATGTGGCCTCCTAAGTTTTAGAACAAAACAGGTCAGCAATTTACAAGGATTTTGGTGAGATTTTATGTCTAAAAGCCACACAAAGATTAAGTCAATAAATCATTGATTCATACACTTTGATTTAATGTTACAGAAGGGAGAGGAAGATTTTTATAGATGTTCTTGTTGATTAATGGCCTCATACAGTCACCTCGGTGCAAAGCACTACATGCTTTTTAGTAATCAATCCAATCAGGGGCCCAGTGCACTTGAGACCCAAACCCAACAAGAACCATTCCTCAGACAGCATGTGCTGAGGCCGGCACTGCTCCCTGGCTCCTCCTGAGGTCCTGTTCTGGAGAGCCATGTGGAGGCACAGGCTGCAGTTTTGGGGACAGGCATCGCAGTGGGAAGGGAGGTGATGGCCTTGGCACATGGAATGCTCAGGCCAAGTTCTTGAGGGAAGGATTTTTCTTCCAACCTGTGAACTTTCTAGGGGGAAAACTGTGTAGGACAGGGCTCTGTGCTGGGTTTAGTCAGGAAAGAGTTAACTCTGTTTACAGTGGCTGGTATGGAGCCGTGTTTCTGGATTTACCCTGAGAAAAGTACTGATAAGGTGTCCTTTTAGCTGGTGCTGGGGAGTTCTTGCACCAAATTCAAGGTCTTTCCCAGGTTCTGATGCTGCAGCTGCGTTCCCAACTCCCTCGCTACAGGCGGTGTGGGGGGACACACTGTTCGAAGGGGTATTTCATTCCATAGCACGTCATGCTCGGTATATAAGCCGGGAGTGGGCTCGGGGGCCATCGTTCTCTTTTGCTCCTTCACTAACTCCTTTGTTAGCTGCTTTGTGAATTCCTTCACTGGCCCGTTTTGGCAGCTGCCGTGCGTGGGAGGTAGTCCCTCCCCTGAGTGAAGCTGCCTGCATGTGTGGCACTTGGCCCAGGGTGGCTGCATGGCTCCTACGCTCAGTAGAGATGGCAGTCATCCCGCTGTAAGCACTGTGTCCCAGCGAAGTGAGATGAGTCGTTCCATGGAAGGGGCTGGTTCCTCCTCATGGGCCAGAGCGCACCCAACCCATAACCAGGTAGCCCTGGGTGGCAGGGACCCCGCTCGGTCACTGTATAGTGTCAGACGGCGTTGCGGGGTGGCAGGGACCCCGCTCGGTCACAGTGTCAGACGGCGTTGGATCCTGGTCTTGTTTGCAACCTCTCCTTGCTACTGCAATACAAGCAGCTGGAGTCATTTTTCACCAGCACTTTGTAATGCAATCAAGGAGCTTTTCTTGGTGCCAGCATCCTTTAAAACCCTTTTTTGTCTTCTTCATCTCAGCTTCTTTAACAACACTGCTCATCTGCCTTTGCGGAGTTCAAAGCAACTAGAGCCGGGTGAATAATTTGCAGGGATTAATGTGCTCGATTGATCTCTCATTTTTTCCTCCTGTTTTCAGTTTGTCCACAAATTACTTTGTACTTCCCACCAATGTACTTGCTGTTTATCTGCAAAATCATCATTTCTGAGAACGCGTCTTCGATCGTGCGGTTATTGCAAGTCACTCGGTCTGCCATCTGAGTCATGCGGTTAGCTATTAATAGGACAGTGCTGGCTACGTGGTTTTGGTCCCTGGCTGGGAATATGCAATGCCAACTGAACAGGGAAGAGCTGGGATTTCTGTATAGCAACGCTTGCAGTTTATGCTGTGTTTGCTTCTCCACAGAATTGTCTCTTCTGCTTTATTTTAGGCCTGGGGATGGAGAATATCGGTGGAATCTTCGTGGTTCTCATCTGTGGCTTAATCGTAGCAATTTTTATGGCAATGCTGGAATTTCTGTGGAGCCTTCGGCACTCTGAGCAGTCAGAGGTAGGACCTGAAAGTGTCCTGAGGGGGCAGCGTGTGTTTATTGCTGTCTGCGGGGTGCTCAGCAGCGCAGTGCTCTGGAGCAGGCAAGGCACCCAGGCTGGCATGAGCACTCCTGGTAATGAGCCCTCAAATGCACGAGAAAGCTCGGTGCATCGGGCAGGGTCTACGTGCCTCAACCTCTCATGCAGTCCTACCGAGATCGAGGCTGTAGGGATGCTCCAAGGGCTTTTGAAGGGATCAAGGATGTGTACAACATCCAGGTGCCTTTCCTGAAGTCAGGATCATCTGAGGATTTCTGCCTGCCGTAGGTTTGGGTCTCATGTTGATTTGGGGATCCAGAATACACGAGGGGTTTTGCTAAGAGGTGGAATCTGTTGTGCTAAATCAAGCATGAATAGCCAAGTGTTGGTTTTGAAATCCAGTGGCCAGATTAACGACCGAGTCCGTAACACTTTGGCATCAGAATCCAGGGCAGATGCAGCGCTGCTGGGCTCGCGGCTTACTTAGGTGAGCAGTATGTCTCGGGTCTGCCTTCCAGGTGTCGGTGTGCCAAGAAATGGTGACGGAGCTGCGTAACATCATTCTCTGCAAGGACAGTTTCCACCCTCGTCGGAGACGAGGGGGAATGATACGGACTCGCCCCGTTATCCCGGAGGAACGCCGAGCCCGCAGCACAACCACGCTCAGCAACGGGAAGCTGTGCAGTGGGGGAGAGCCAGATCCCCTGACACAAAGACTGGCACAAGAAGCCGCCCTGGTCGCCCGAGGGTGCACACACATCCGGGTGTGCCCCGAGTGCCGCAGGTTTCAGGGCCTCCGAAGCCACAGGCTCGCCCGCACAGAGCGAAGAGAGCTTGGAGTGGGAGAAGCCCACCAACAGCAGCGAGCCCGAGTAACGCCGGGGGAGGGGGCATCGGGGTGGGCCGAGAGGGTCCTGTTCCATTTTACAGAACATGGACTTGTACAATGTCAACTCGTTTTTAAATTAAAAGCAGTTACCCAGCTTCTCCAGAGCAAGGCGGACCTTTGGGCTGACGCGCAGGCCTGGCCGGAGGGACGGCTTTGGTTTCGGCGTCCGAGAGGACCCGCGTCGCGCCGAGGCCTGACGCAGCAGGAGCGAGCTCCTCTGGCTGGCCTTC
>NW_010267159.1:0-2891 GCF_000690775.1 Eurypyga helias | reverse complement strand
GTTGCCCCAACCCAGGTACAGGACCGCGAAGCATAACTTGAATTTCATTTCCACACTGAAAGGTGCTGGTCCCGGAAGATAAGGCTAGCCATGGCATTAATACTCAGTTATCTATCACAGACACACCAAAACCTTGTAAAAAATGACTGGACCTGCATGCACGCATTTCCTTGTAGGTGCCTGATAGCCCCTGCCTAACAGAGCCCACAGAGGGCTGCTAGTTAGCGTTTCCCCAGTCTCATAAATGGTGTTGGAGACCATTCTATTTAAATGTGACATAAGAAAAAGACTTTCGCTTCCTACTATAATTAAGCAGCTTTTACCTTTCCAGTCACCACGAGTTTTGTTGAGACGAGCATGGAGTCGGCACGTGTGGCCCTGCTGCAGATATTGGCTACTGAACGGCAGCTTCTGCAGAGCTGTGGTTTACTTCAGAAATCTTGTTTCATCATCAGTTGTCTGGAGAATGGAAAGAAGACATGAAGGCTGTCAAATTCTTCTTAAGGCTGCAGTATTGCCAGGATATGTGGAAAAACAAGGGAAAATGCCCTCAGGAAAAATACGCTGCTGGGCCCTGTTCTTTCCTCTTCCATTTTTCCCTGCTAGATTGGTTTTTTTGGTGTGTGTTTTAGAGTGCCTAAAACAGTAGGTTTCAGACCCCTGCTTGTAGCTTACTAGTTTGTACTGTAGTGCACATAATAAAGATGGAATATTTTCTACTGGAATAAAGCTTCCCTAAGCAGGTGGCTAGGATACACACATCAGTGAAACTCATCTCAATCCTTGCCTTAGCCAATGATCTACTGTGTGCCTTCAGTGGCTGTGGCACTTCCTCAGATACAAATTAGGGAGAGTAGGATGTGTGTTTTTATCATAAAGAGATCTGCTCAGGTGGAAAATATTCTGAAATCTTACTGTGATTTAATTATATTTTAATTTCCCATGATAAAGTACAGTGATGTGTCTAAATTAAAAGTGAAATATTGCTGAGACATATAAAACTGAAATTTTATTTTTCCAAGTCAAACTAGGATTTATTTGAATGCCTCTGGACTTTGGTATTGAGCTTTTTCAAATAAGTTACATAAATCTACCACTTTCAGCTGCATATTTAACCTTCGTAACCTCGCTGAGTAATGACTGACACAACCAAAGGATGATATGTCATACTTAGTTGAAAACCATCTTTTATGTGTTCACTGCAAGGAATGCAAAGATTTAGGATTAAAACAATGAATAAAATTTTATTTATTGGGTTTGTCAAACAAACATATGCATACGCACACTGACCTTTTTTTAATTTCTGGTGTTCTGCATAACTACAAGCAACAAACAGTTTGGAAAATCAGAAAAAGGGAGGCACAAGAACCAAGATAAAATCATAATTATCACATCTTTTTTAATTATTTAATCTCTCCAGAATAACTCCTTTAGACATTTTTGTCTTCACATCCTCGAAGAGTGAAGCAGTTTTTCTGCTCACAGGCATAAGCCCAACCGCTGTCGTTCTTTTTGTTCTGTATAAAGAAGAGGAGTTAATATTTGTTCCAGATGGAGAATTCTGCATCATACGCAGAAAGTTGTCAAGAACGATCAAATCAAACAGCAGTATAAAATACATAACATAACCCACCAGAAAAATAGAAAAGGAATTTTTTGCTATATTCCTAATTTCTTTTAATGAGAAGCTAGTTGGGAGTTCATAGCCACTCCTGTTTTTCATAAATGAAATCTGATTTGCTTTCAGACACTTCATAACTTGATTAATAGAGCTGAGTTAAATTTGGATCAATAGTAGCTCTCTCTCAAAGGACTGTTTACTCACCACCTTTGATTTCGCGACCTTATGAAGCAGGGGCAAGCATCCTCATTGCTGCCTATTCCCGGTGAAGTAAATCCATTCAACTTTATCCCTGGCCAGAATTAAGGACTAAGCATACCGATAGCATGGTCATTGCAGCACTGACCTACTGACAGAGCACATGACTTTGAGTCATTATGTCCATTAATTTTTAAGTATTTTATATAAAATTGGCAGTTTCAGTGAGAGTTTTCAAGGCCAAATATTGCAGCATACAAGGAAGCACACACATCTACCTCTGTTAATTCCTTTCTCACTCACCGCTAACCCTACAGCTCAAATTGAGGCCAGCTCCAAATTATCTGCCATGTGAATTGTGTCAAGTGAGCCCAGACTGCCTTTTCAGTTCATAAATTGTTCATTTTGCCCCAGCTGGGACTGTAAAATGTGAATGTTTGTTTCTAATGTTGATAACACATCCCCTTTTCATTCTGTTACATAGGAATTAAGGAAATAGTCATACACCCACTCATAAGTACAGTTCTATGATAAACTATGGCTCTAAAAAAACCTTAACTTCTCCATCTGTCTCAGCTGGAAGCCCATTTGACACTACAATGATCTGTCTAATCCAAATGCTTGCCATCACGAAGATGTTTCAAATTTTCACCCTGCCATACATTCCTACCCTCTCCTTTCATAGCCATCTCCCATGTGGGAAATCTAAGTTCCTCAACATCACCTTCTCTTGGCATTTGATGCTGGACAAGTATTTGTAGCAGGATGGATGCAATGTTAATATAACGAAGAGCTTCGGATTTTCCCAGAATATATATTCATTGTACTAGTTTAGAAAACCGGAGAGTGATGAGATACACGATTTTAAACACACAGATGCTTAATACATAGAAGAGTATTTTAGGACATATTTGAGAAGTTTTACCTGTGTTACTCTTGCTTTTTCTCTCTCCTTTTGATTTACAGACAAGGATTAATGCAAATCTTTACACTTACATAAATTAAAATATTCACCTCCCAAAGCACTGTTAACATATTCTTAAAAATGGAGGGGAGGGGAGGAGAGGAGAGG
>NW_010267158.1:0-3301 GCF_000690775.1 Eurypyga helias | reverse complement strand
CCATAAATCACTGCCCCACACGCCGCTGTGCCTGAATATCCCACCTCCCCCCCATCCCAGAGCCAGGAGCTGCTCTTGCTCCCCTCCCTGCCCAGGAAAGCCCTATCTGCAGGTTTGCACAAATAAGATGCGCTGAACCCTCACACTCTTGTGCGTTCCTTTTAGGAAACACACAGTCCCTGTCCCTTTGCACCCTCGTTTTCAAGATCCCCACTGCTCCTGAAAAGCGCTGACGGAGCAAACTCTGTGTTGCAGAGCCCACCACAGAGGAAGAGAAGGAGTCGGCTCATCTGGCTCCTCACCTCACCGCGAGGAGGGATGGGAGAGATGGAGACGTGGGGATGCACCTGCAGCAGACCGGGAGCACCAGCTACACCCAGGACCCCTCTGTGGGTACCAGGGGGGTCACTGCAGGACCAGCCTTCCCAGCCAAGTGATGTGCCCAGAGATCCCAGCCTGCTCAGCCAGAAGTGAGCCACCAGCGCCCCATCCCAGCATCTCCTTTGGCCACACAGTTTTAGGTCCCTTCCTCCAGCCCTGATGCTGCAGGATGAAATTCAGCCTACGCCTGCCTCTGAGCTCTGGGAAGCTTTCCAAACGGCACGACGGTGTCACGCTGGGGGTGGCTCCAGTGCACAACGGCCTCTCACCCGAGACGCTGCTCGCTGCCCAGCTCCTTCAGGGTGACGATATCAGCCTCCATCCCCCCAAACAAACGCAATAGCATCTGATCCCCACTGACTCTCCTCCCCCCAATAAGCAGGGCTGTGGCTGGTAGGGACAGTGCTGCTTCACTGTGGCTGCCACCGCCCCGCACAGCACCCTGGCTGTGTGAGAAAGGGGCAACGTAAGTTTGGCATCAGTCCGTAGTATCGAAGCCATCCCAGGGTCACCATCAATTAGTGCGTTGGCAAAACTGGGAAAGATGGAGGGAGAAAAGATCTTTCTGCTCTGGTTTTTGCAAATAAGCAAAAATACCATCATTTATGGGCAACACCAAACCAGAGAGGGACAAGGTTTTGCCCATGGGCTGACCCTGCCTGCTAAGAAAACGATCTGCCTTTTCCACCTTTCGGGGATCTCATTGTAGGCAAGATCCAATGGCAAATCCAATGGGAAATTGGGCCTGTCAGCCAGGGCCTGGGACACCCCTCTGGCCCATCCACCCAGCCTGAGGTCCCTTGGAAGAGGTTAGTTTTAAGCAACCCTGAGGCAGGCAGCACCGTCATCCCTCGTCTTCCTCAGCCCCACTGATCCTCCTGTTCCTCTCCCCAGGCACCCACCTCCAGCCCCAACACACCATACATCCCAATCTCCATCCCTCTGCCAGGGATTTTGCATCCTGAAGGGACAAAATACCTCTGTTTTAGAAAAAAATAAATAAAAATTACGAACTCGGTGCTTACGTGACAGGCAAGAACACAGCACGCACAGGGCGCAAGAGCTTTCTCCAGCATCATTCCCTTCCAGTGGCCGCAGCTGGACCTGGTGCTCCATTGGATGCTCCATCACAGCTTGACCATAAGGCAACTCAGTGCCCCGCTGCACAGGAAAAGCAAAGCCCACAAGCCGGCTCAGGGTCCAGCATAGTGATAACGGCAGCGCTGAGCTCTGCAAGTCCCAAATGTGCAACCGGCTGCCCCGGCGGGGCTCAGGCTCCCGTCAGCTCCTCTGCCCGGGGTACCAACCCAGCAGCACCCGCCCATCCCAGCCGAAACCTGCGGCTTGAGATCAATAAGCCAGCTCAGATCCAGCATCCTCAGGGATGGGGAACCATCCGTGCTCTCACCAACCCACTGCTCACAGTGAAGAACTCAGGGAGTTTGCTCCCGTCTAAAATGCCTGTTGCAAGGAGGCTGTTTTGGCTTTTTTTGGTTTAGTTTGTCGGTTGGGTTTTTTCTTCCCTGATTTCCTTCTATGTTTTCCATTCAAAAATAAAAGCAACAGCAGATCTTTTTAGGAGTAGAGAACAAAAGAGCTGTGAAATTAGGTGACTGCATCTGAAAAGCCGCTGTCTGTATTGTCTGGGTTTCCGCAGTGCCCCTGCTTCCCTTTTGAAGAGTTCTTGTAGAACCCCATTGTTCTTCACTCAAACACACAAAACAACCACAGTCGGACCCCTGTTGAAGGAATAATATCCTTGCCTCCATGCCAGCACTTTGCCATTAATGTTTTATTGCTTTTAAAGCACTTCACAACCTCCCTCGCCCCGTGTCCCTCTCCCTTTTCATGTACCCAGACGTTTTGCAGTTTCCAGAGGTGGGCACGTGGGCAAACCCACATCCAGCCCTTGATCCTCTCGGGCCAACAGGCTGAGCCTTCGCAGGGCTTCGGCATGAAGGGAGACGGCTCAGCCCATCACAGGAACTGGGCTTTAATGTATTAAAGACCAAAAGGCAGCTCCTGGGGAAATCATTCCTCTGATTTCCATCACCTCCTGGGTCAAATTCAGCTTTCCCACTCTAAGCATCTGACAGTAACGGAGCAAGCCCCGGCCTCACTCTCCCCACTGCTCTGGATATGGCAGGATGGCTCCATCCTGTATTTATTTCCCATCTCTTTTCTGGGGTTTTCCGAAAGCAAGGAAATCTTTCTTCCTGAAAGGAAAGGCTAGGAGATTTCCCAGGGAACTCTTGCAGCAGTTGCAGGCAGAGACCTGCAGCAGGATGTCCACCCCCACCAACAGCCTTCCCACCGCTGCCCCCCACATCACCCATCCGACTGAATTCACTGCTGTTTCCCTCCTCAAGGCAAAATAAAACACAAACAACCCTTAATTAAGCAATAGAATTAACCAAAAAGACCACTGACATGGGATAACGCTATCCCTGACTCCCAGGGAGGAGCAAGGTATTTATTTCCTAAGGTAGAAGAAAAGAATCCTCCAAACGCTCCTGCCACTGACATAATTCCCATTATGCCCTGCGACGGGCGGAGATATAATCATGTCACTTGATGGATGGCCGCGTACCAAGGTGCCAATTGCATTATTGACCCGCTGAGTCCAGGCTGCTCCCGAGCATCGCTTGCCTTGACCAAGGAGGGACGGGAACACCGTATCCACACAAGCACATTTTGAAGGTGCGTGAGGCTTTTTGAAGCCTTTTTCTAGCTGGAGGAAGGTTTCTTTTCATGGTAGCAGGGCCCCATCTATTTTAACGCCCTCTTAAAGCATGTGGTTTCTGAAAGGACATGTGGCAGGCACAGAAATTGCAAATGAGGTGGTCGCCACCTGCTCCCACACAATGCAAATCGCGTTAACTCAGGACAAGGGGGCACATCCACCGCAGCCGGCTGCTGC
>NW_010267157.1:0-10162 GCF_000690775.1 Eurypyga helias | reverse complement strand
TTATTAATTCTAATAAATTACTGATTTATTTATAAATTATTAATTAAATTTATTAGTGCTACTGCAAGGTTAACAGGTTGGGAAAAGTCACCAAATATCTGCCTTAATGCTCCAATTCTTAAAATAGTTTTCTGGATTAAACCTGTAATTGGTCAAATTATTTTAACAAGTGTTGAATATCTAATAGAACCATGAGCAGCAGCGTCAACATCGCATCGCTGAGAGCAGGAGTCTAACGTGCTAGTCACAAACCATCAAGTCTGGCAAGTTACAAGCTTAACAAACACATTCCTTAGAAAAGCTAAGAATAAGGAGGAAACAAATGGAAGAAAATGTGACGCAGTTAAGAGTTACTGACTCAAAACAGAGCATTTCAAACCAAGCCTGGCTACACAAAGCCAGGCAGAGATTCAGACTGCAACATGATGTTTGTTCTTCGGACTACATCTCCAGTCAGGGATCTCAGAAGACACCGTCACGTTTGTACACAAACGCACAGGCAGACAGCTCATCTCTGAGCAGGACTTTATCGCTTCCAGCTTCTGTGGGTTGCAGTTTCTTTTACAAGTGGCCTTAACTACCCAACGGTATCAGGCAGGCAGTTTCACACCCGTAGGGTAGTGGGTAGTGACCGGACAGAACTCCTATGGCAAAGCTTTCCCTGTTCAACTCTGCACTGCCCCACACAAAATCGCACCACCTCCTAAAGTTACGGTCAGTTCATAAAAGCTCGGTGCATTCTGCCTGACAACAAGAACAGTATCAATCAGAAAGGTACGCAGCAAAGCTGCCCTGCAGGGTATGTCTTCTCCTTGTACAGCCCCTAGCTAGAGCCTTCTAAAACTGTCCTGGTTTTCCTAAGGTGGTGAACTGTGAATTCTGGAAGTTTTAGTCAAAATGCTCTTTGTAGAAGGTAACAAAACCTGCCCATAAAACGCACAGCAGTAATTCAGAATGGGATCCACCTGGAACTCACAAAGGTGAGAAGAACGAAAGCGTCATCAAGGCTGTACCCAAGTGGGAGCAAGAGCAAGACAAGGCACTTTGTAAGAACGCTTCCAACACTTATGCCAATTAGACCGTGGTCAACTTTCTGTCACAAGAACTAAGGGTAAGAGAGGCAAGGCTGCAACTTGGGAGCTCAGAAAACATCCAGACAGCAAAGTCAATGGGTAACAGCCCTTCAGAAATTCATAGTAAAGCTTAGAGACTCCATTTACTAATGGAACACAAATATAGTTTTGTCTTAGAACTGACTGATGCACACAAGCCTTGGCCTAGACGCTAGATTTTGGTGGACCACCCGAACTCGAGAACCCTGTGAGGGCAGCACACTCAGTTCTGTGTTGCAGCTCAGCTGTCACTTGGCTGACACGCTACAATTCACCAGTGGCTCGCACCAGAGGGTTTGTGCACGGGTTCCTCGTGGGCCATGCCACAACAGCTGAAGGACTAGCGAGCTGCAGAGACCACTAACAGCAAGACGCTGGACCCCCGCGCACTCAGACCGCTAAATTTCATACAGAAGTAGCCCAACAGTAACTGTTTCAGCAGCTACTACTCCACATAAGGCAACTTATGGAGGCTTTACTACTACTATTTTTCCAGTCATGCATGAAGAGACAGATAGCCTAAGCAATTGTGTACAGAAGACCAAGTCTAGCGTGTTCTGTACGGCAAGTCAAAGCACAGGCTGACCAGCACCAAAACAGATTTCAGACTTCCCATTTCCTCCTTTACAGCAGAAAAACAACAACTAAAAAAAAAGTCAGCAAAGCTGGAAATTCTCTTTATTACCAACAGCTTGCGGAAAAAAACACCTTACCTTTTGCTGTCCCTGTACGGATGTGCTGTGATGCTGCAACTCTAACGCCGTTAGTCCTGTTATTCAACCGGCAATCAGTTTTCTTTGCTTTCTCCCTGTGTAAATGATTTTCATGTTGGTTTTTTTTCCACCAAATGCATGGACACAAATAATTGTGAGCGAACATACAATGCCACTGTAAACAAAGGCAGTGATTCCAGGCCAGAAACGTGTATTTAAGAGATACAACAACAGATGTAGATAATAAACAAACAGGTAAAGGCTGTTAAAGCAGTATACCAGGAACTGAACCGCGAGCAGTGTTGCAAAACAGTGAGAATAAAGACCTAAAAACAGAAGATGCAAAAAAAAGGCCAAGCTGATACTAAAGTTGCCTCTGAAAGCCGATGCGCGTACTGCAGGCCTACACCAGGCTGGCATAAACGCATCTGGCTGGAGAGCAACAAAATGCCAGAAAGTCAACTCCGAAATAGGGGAGCAGGCAGGGTGTTGAGATAAGGCTGGAAATGTTTTCACTTCCACAGTGCAGCATTGTGTAGCCCGTGGAAGTTCCGAAGCCCTCCGATGTGCAAATTATCTTCAATAAAACATTTCAGATTTACCACCCACAGCGTAATGTTAAAGGTTGCTGTCAATCCTTACTTGATTTTCAGTGTTTTCTGAACAGCTTTACACCTTTTACCTTTCCAGTAAACATAAATGGAAAAAAGGTAACTCAGTATTGGTTAAGAACCTGCTGCTGGTCCTGCATCTTTTTGCTAAATGCCAACTGGTAGTTTGAGAAATGCCTGCATACAATTACATTCTATTTTTCAAGCTCCTTCTTTTCAGAAGTTAAAATAAGGATTTTTATGTAGACTGGCTTCACACTATGCCAGCTCTCATTCCACAACAACAAAACAAAGCACCTAATGGACTGTAGACTCTGTTCATTGGAGTGAGCACATTATACTGCGTTTCTTGATTACTGGTTGCATTGGAAACCTACTTTTCCAGCTGCGGCTTTCCTTTCTTCTTGCTTACTGTAGACAGACTTCGTTTTTCCGCTGTATGCTGGATAGAATATACAAAGACGCCAGTCAAACAACACAATTTGTATCAGGAAAGCCATCCAAAACTCCCCTTCCTAAACCGACAGGTCTGAGAGTCCCAGACCAGTGCGCTCACTGGTGACAGAACCATCCAACTACTTGCAGAGCGCATCCAGGCCTTCAGAATCATGCATCTTGTCTTGTGCTTATGCCCTTAACCAGCAAAACACTCAGCAAATCACTACTTGCAAATATTCCGAGGACCTCAATCACATTGTTGTCTGCATGTCTTTTCTCTTGAGGACAAAACCAAATGTGTTGCACCACATACCTGCTAAAAAGGCTGATCGCAAGGCTTAAGGGGCTACAGAATTTATTGATTTAAGTGGAATTATTTGCTGCCTGGGGGTGGGAAGTACTATGGCAAACTGTTTTTACTTAGTGGCGAGGCAGGTACCCAGCCTTATCTGGAGGTTGCTGCTAAACTGAACTCTAGAATACAGCCTAGAAGCACACATGAAATCCCACAGCACCTGCGTAGTTCTTTCAGTACTACCAACGGCTAGTAATAGCTCCTATTTAGCAAAGGAGAAAAATTTATGAGAACTCCAAAATAATCTGTTTCCAAATACGCTGTATTTGGACATCCTTGAAATAGAAGTCACTTCTCCTCTGCTTTAGTGGATTTTTTTTCCTTGCCTCAAGCCTGCAGTATTTCAAGCTTTGGTGCAATCCACTATTTCACCTTTAGAAGAAAATCTCAACTCATTACCCCGCTTTGTGAAATAAGGAAACTGGTTTTGTTTGGCTTGCGATTCCCCACATAATAAACAACAGCCAAATTCTGCAGGTAGAATAAGAGTAATATTAGCCAATTCTAACGTTCAAGGTTTTTCAGATGTAAGTAGTCAGCAACCTTCCTTCCCCACCCCCCCAGTCTTAGCAGATGATTTTATTTAAAAATAATTTTTCTCCGCAACTATACTCACACCAAAATTGACCACTGAAGAGACACAAATCTCACAAAAAGTGTACATGCAGCTAGCTGTCAACATTTCTTCAAACAAAGCCTAACACCCAAAGTTACTTAGATAACGTGGGTGAGGCAAGAAGGGCTTGTTTAACCTGTTGTCCCTACTGCAGCGTTAACATGCTCGAGTCACTGAAACGGCTTCGAGTTTGCTCCTTCCAATAACGCACAAATTCCCCAGGTGTTCTGAAATCCTCCCTGATGGCCACACGTCACAGTAACAGCAAAGCATCTGATCAGAAGCGATCATTAAGCTTTTCTGATTACTTATATCCTACTGGGAAATTTTTCTTACAAATTCATACACAAAACACGCAACTGCGTGAAGACAGTGGTAAGGAATTATCAGGGGTTTTCTAATCAACGCAAGTCAGTAGCACCTTGAAATCTGACACTTCTATGTACAATTTTAGCGGGGCTCTTCATGGTTTCGTGCAGCAGACAGTCACCTCAAGTACCTCGGATTATTGCTTTAAAGAAAAAAACAGCAGCACACCTGGTCCAGTAGGTTTGTACAGTGCTCGGGGTGCTGCTGGACGATACAGCTTTTCCTTCTCCAGTCCATCACCCCGTTTTGCTCAGAGTGCTGTATGTTAAGGCTATCCAGTGAAGAACATTTTGCACCGCTAGTGCTGCTGAAAGGGAAAAACACACGTCAGGCCGGCGCGAACCAACCCGCGGGCTTTTCTTACCAACGCGCCCGTTTGTCCTCCCTGTTGGGAAACTGCGGTGTTCCGCTGTCAGAAAGCCCTAGCAACTCTTGGGAGGTGTAAGAGATGTGAATTACAGGCGTTCCCGCACTCTGAAGTTATACTAACGATCCGAACATACTGGAAGTTCCCGTTTCATTTGTCTCCTATAACTTGACAGAAAATTCGGAACGCCAGAATTTGTAGAAAGCAGGACTTAAGAGTTTCCATGGGTATTTCTGCAAGCAAAGTCCTTTTGTTTGCTTGTTTCATACCAGGTGTGGGGAAATTTGCCAGACAGAAATGTATTCTGAATTCCTCTTCCTTCTTCCCCATTGTTAATGACAACGCTGGAATTACTCAGTAATCCCTATTTCAGAATTCATGAGACACGTAAGAAACGAAGCCATGGCTACTTACAGACCATACTGCAGCTCTGTGTGTTTTGAGTTTCAAAATAGCCATCTTGCTTTGTATTTTTACCTTCAGGATTGCTAGTTTTGAGTAGTTCTGGGAAACCAGGATTGCTGGTTTTGAATAGTGCTGGGAAAGAGGAGCTGCATTTAGCACTTACTTTTGACCTTATGATGCTTTTCCACTGAAGCTTCCCTTACCAGCAGCTGGTCAGCAGCAGTATTTAACAAGGTCTGAGAGCACTGGTCAACAAAAACCGCTGGGAAAGCAGTCAGGGTTCTGACAGAGTCAGTAGGGCAAGTGTACCTATAAGCTTCCCATCTATCACACAAAACCACGCCCTACTGGTTTTGTCATCTTGACTGTATGACCAAAAAAGGAAAGAACACTTAAAATTCTTATCAAAATACTTATGCTGATAATTGCAAGTGCCCTGTAATTCAGGGCTGTTGGCAAGATGCTCCTTGAAGGTGACTGCAGTGTTAAATGTTACTCAGCTCCCAGGATGGCAGAAACCTAGCTCACTCCAAAGCGCAAGACATGCTGCAATTCCAGCAGCTACTTACCAAATGCCTTTGGGAGTGAGTGCTCAAACTACTTAAAAGATGTACACAGTAGAATACTTAAAAAATAAAGAAAATGGTGAGAACCCAAGAAGGTCCCAAAATGCAGATGTGAGCCCCTGACTGCAGAGATACAAGCAATGTCACCTTAGAAACTTCTGCCAAACAGAGTTAAGTGAATCTGCTGCCAGATTTGCTGTCATTTCACGTCAGCTGCAACAGAACTAAATTTCTTGTGTTTTTAGGTCTGATCCCATTCCTACCAGTAAATTTTTGGAGCTTGTCCAGAGTGAGGCTGCCATACTGAATAAAAACCAAAGGCAGAAAGATGTAATGCACACATTTGCCTGAGAGGAGCTGCTCTTGACTCTAGACAGGCTTGCACATATTTCAAAGAGCAAAGTTGCATTCAGTGCCATTTCGTCAGAAGCCATGAATAGCAGGCACAGGTTTAAAAAAACAGACACGTAACGTGAACAGGAGAGGACCAACAGACCTCTAGCAGTCCAGTCGTAAAGGCGTTTTCCTCTCTTAAATAGAAAATAACAGCGAGCAAGAGGAGTTTCTACCATGGAAGTTTGTGGAAAGGCCTGTCCCCGTCTTTCCTACCCAAAAGATAGATCTGAAACTGCAGTCAGCTTTAGTATACTTTATTATAGCAGAAACAGGAAGAAGAATGTTTTTATTAGCAGCTATATGTAAGTTTGGATCCTGCTCTTATGACTTCACAGGAGGCTGTATATCCACTGCTATATAATCAGAGATTCTGTCAAGATGACATTCTCTTCTCTTGAAGAAATACAAGTTGAGAGTAAGGAGGGTTATAAAACAGAACGGAAACAAACCACGAAGTTGCCCAGTTGGTCATTTGACATGACACTTGTCAAAGATCCGTGAACCTTAACCAACATTGGTTTGTGCTACGTTTATATTCTAATTACTGTAATTCCACATCATTCCCCGTTGCCCCACCACCCCCAAGATAAATACATTTTAAAGATAAAACACAGAACAAAACTGTTTTTCCCTTAAAGCAGCTGAAGCACTGCACTACTGTGTGCAAACATATCCCAGGTCAAAATACATTAACAGGTGAATTCACATTACGTACTTCAGACACCTGCAAGCACGAACTACTTCAATACGGGTAAGAAGCGCTTCCACTTACAGCGGACGTAGCCCAGCACTGCTAATAAGCAAGGGAGAGAACAGGCTACCTTCTCCTCTAAGGTCACCTCTGAAGCTACTGAAGAAAAGCTTAAAATCAAGCGCACTGGAAATTTTCGGTGTACGCATGGGTTTGGGCACGCATGGGAAAAATACACGCAACACAAATTTACGCTACTCTGCTTATAAACATAAATCAAAGTATCAACTCAAGGAGTGAAGATTGACAGAATTTGGGAAAGAAGAGAGTTCCCAGTGACCCAGACCTACAGATGTGGAAATGGGATCTTTTGAAATATTTTTATAATACAGATTAATAACTCCCCCCCTCAAACAACAACAACACAACACCCCAAAAACATACCCACCCGCGCCCCAACCCCCAAGATTTAATCCAGAAGGAAAAACACCCTCCCAAAGCACTAACAAATGAAGTTCAGAAATGTTGCGTGGTCACGTTACATCCTAGTACCTACTTGGCAACAGGACCTTTTCCATTATGCTTCTTGTGAACGGCGGCGTGTTGCATTACATCTGGAAAAAAAAAATAACAGAGCGTAATTTCAACAGCAATTCCCATTCCCTCTGTTAGATCAGTCCAACAAATTCATCTTGCCACCACCACCAGAAGCTTAGCAGAAGACATCTCCGTTAAACAGGCTAGGCCTAATTTACAGCGCTGAACTTAACAGGCGTTGCACAGATGACATCACTTTGTACAGGCACTCTAATCAAAACTCTTTACCTTCCATTTCCCAGAAGAATGAAACAGAAAAATAGGAACTACCACAACCGTTCATGTTTGCTCACCTCCATATTTAATCCTAAGGACTAAATGCATTACTGAGTATCACCCAGTATGAAAGGATGGAGAGAGAAGAAAGGATTCAGTCAGAAAGGTACAGAATTCTGTCTTTTTTTTCTGAGCTACTAAAATCAAATCTCAAAACTACGTCACACGTTCTGACTAGTGAGCGAAGACAAGTCTTACACAGAAGTATTGCATTCTGACCCTTAAAATTCACTACGCAAGTAAAGCTTTACCAAGTACGTTTGACATAAAGAGAGATACGCCTCAAACAAGAAGGCAGGCCTTTAGAAACATGGTCTTCCCTTTTCTTTAAGGTAAACGGCACATTTTAACAAAAACAACTTTTTTGAATTGCAACTGTTGACAAACTTAGCCTTCTGAGTAATTATCAGTTTGCCTGAACTCCACTCAATGTTAGACCTAAGTCCAAATTATGACTTGAGGGAGGGGGGAAATTCACAATTTTAAACTTCTGGTAAGCACTTCACTAAAATGGCCCAAAAGGCGCCCTGAAATGCATGTGTAGTTTCATTAGGTGAACAGATTTGGGGTGGGGTTTTTTTTTTTTTTGTTTTTGTTTTTTTTTTTTAAAGGACAGAATCTAAACCACTCGTTGAGCAATTTCCAAATACACTGTAAATTTACTTGGTGCACTGCAAAATCTAAAGAATATGGTAGTTTTGGTGTTTTTAAGAAGAAGCAGCCTGAACCACATGTGGATTACTGACTGCACATAAGATCAACCACAAGCTTCTTATTAATGTGTAGCTGGGTAAGAGTGATGTCATCCTGTGAAAACTAGCCTGTGGGCCATGTTCAGTGGCCCACATTCACCTCTATCAGTTCCTCTTTTCACAGAATCACAGAATGGTTAGGGTCGGAAGGGACCTTAAAGACCCTCTAGTTCCAACCCCCCTGCCATGGGCAGGGACACTAGACCAGGTTGCTCAAAGCCTCATCCAGCTGGCCTTGAAGACATCCAGGGATAGGGCATCCACAACATCTCTGGGCAACCTGTTCCAGTGCCTCACCATGCTCTCTGTGAAGAACTTCTTCCTGATATCCAATCTAAACCTCCCCGCTTTCAATTGAAACCCGGCTTACGCTGTTCGCTACCGAAAACGATGGGGAGCTGGCTTGCCTTTCCTTTCAGAATGAAACTACTGACCAGCCATGAGGCTGCTCCTCCCACATGTGAACTGGCTTTGAGGTACTTGGAAAACACCAGCTTTCAGACTGTAATCAACACTCCCTGCAGTCCCAAATGGTCCTTATTAATGGTCCAGAGTATAAAAGCAGCATAGGTTAAGAAAAAACTAGACAAATCTGGCACATTTAATGCCAAACATATGAACACTGGCAACTGAAGGACAGGCAAAGGCATGAAAAGCTACAAACAGTCTTGGCTCAAGTAAAGTGTAAAGTGTATCTTCCTGGTTGCTCAACACAGCTGTGAACTTCTGCCTCCAAGCTGAGTGTGAACACTCCCACTCCTTGAATTATATAATAACCTCCTAAGGAAACTGCTGAAAGCATACACAAATTCTTCATTTACATAGCAGATTTCATTCACATCTCTCAGCTTTGTACCAACGAACGAATCAGTCAACTGTATGATTTCCAGAACGGAGCATGGTAGAATCTCCCCGAGAAGAACCACCTTTAAGCACACAACTACCTTCCTCCTGACTTGAAGCTTCTGAACTGTCCTCCTTGAAGTGCTCTGGTGCCTTAACCGTCTTCAAAGAGGGTTGTAAGTTACCTGCAGAGAATAAAGTTCACGTAGTAACTTGATAGATCTCCAACAACTGAGACAGTTCCTGAATGCTTGCGCTAAGCTGGAAGCTGGGGAAACGGAAGACTGAACTTATTGGTTTGCACGTGGCAATAATTTGAACATCATCTCCTTCAAAGGTCATCTCCGTGAGTAAAGGCTCTACGGAGATACTTTTATTTTGAAGGAAAAGTATTTTAAAACTATGGTGCAATTTCAGAAGGCTGCGATTGTGATTACAGTTTTAGAAATATTCCTATTATCCTGCACTTTTTTTTTAATAATCTTTTTGTCTTACAGCAGGAAATAGGAGGAGACCAACGACAGCTGTTAGAATTCTTCTGCAACAAGCTACACTACTCCACTGTCAAATCATTCACCTGCCAAAAGAAACCTAATTTGGGCTAAAGTCTTCTAGTGCCCTTAACACAGTCTTCATGCACCATTTTTGCCTTTTTATGCCAGCTGGGATGGAAAAAGAAGTCACAACAATATTAACAGTTTTGTTGCAAAAATACCACTGTTGTGCTGTGAAAAAGGACTTCGTTTGGTAATGAATCTAACTCTAGGAATCTAGTCTTTCCCCCTCAAAAAGTTCCCAGTCAGTGCAGGTAAAAGCATCCGAAAATTGTTGCTTAGGAGCTTGAAACATTGACAGGAAGATCCTTCTGACTATCGTCTGCAGATACTAAGCCCACAGAGACACTCGAATAGTCTGTTGGAATCAAAAGTCTACTACAGACTGAAAAAGTGTCTAAAAGAACTCATTTATGAGAGGGTATCGCTCGGAACCCTATCGCTGAGAGGGTTCACTCAGAATCTACTGCAGCAGTGCTCAGGCTCCAGCCCTCAGCCTGC
>NW_010267156.1:2418-3115 GCF_000690775.1 Eurypyga helias | reverse complement strand
CAGTGCGATCCTGTGGGCCTGGCCCGGTGGACGGGCACATCCGAGGCTGGCAGTGCCGAGCCTCGCCGACTCCCGTGGGCTGCCAGGGACTGTGCGTGTCACCGAGACGCTCTCCCGGGGAGTTATGTGCTTGGGGTGTGAGCCACGTCTCCGAGGGGGGTAGTGGAGGGAGAGAAAAGCCGCACCGGCAGGGAACGCTTCCCTCAGCCCACCCTTCCTCTTCTTCATGTCACCAGAGGACAGGCCGTTCTCCCCTCATGCCGCGGGCTCTTGACCCTTGGCTCATGGTGGACTCTGCTCGTGTTTTCCGTCCCCGTTGGGTCGTGTGGTTAGTAAATGTTTGTCCAGGCCGCTGAGCGTGCTGCTCCTCCGCAAGCCGAGCAGGGAGAGGGGAATTGCAACAGAGGTCGGTTTGAAAGGGCAGTGGAGACGCCAGAGGACAGGCCGTTCTCCCCTCATGCCGCGGGCTCTTGACCCTTGGCTCATGGTGGACTCTGCTCGTGTTTTCCGTCCCCGTTGGGTCGTGTGGTTAGTAAATGTTTGTCCAGGCCGCTGAGCGTGCTGCTCCTCCGCAAGCCGAGCAGGGAGAGGGGAATTGCAACAGAGGTCGGTTTGAAAGGGCAGTGGAGACGCGGCCTCCCCGCTGCGCTGCCCTGCAGGGCCTGTGCTGCGGACTGGGCCTCTCGGGGGGCAACAC
>NW_010267156.1:342-2385 GCF_000690775.1 Eurypyga helias | reverse complement strand
TTTGCGGCTGTTCCTGGACACCTGGGGCAGAAATGGTTCGTAGCTGAGCTCAAGCGGCAGTAACGCTCCTCCTGCTCTTCCTCACAGGTTCCTCCAGCGACAACAGCACGTTGACAGAGCTGCTGCTCTCGCCGTACCTCTGGGTGCTCTCCACAGGCTACCTGGTCGTTTTTGGGGTGAAAACCTGCTGTACCGACTGGGGACAGCTCTTCCTCATCCAGGAGAGGGGCCAATCCGTGCTTGTGGGTAAGATGCCAAGGGGCCGTTTGGCTGCGGTTCGCGAGGCGGGGCAGAGCGTGACTGGGAACAGCGAGGGGACGAAGGCAGCCCCCCCCGCGGGGCCCTGTGCTTGCCCGTCCGTCTGGCTACACGGAGCTGCTGCAGTGACTCCCTGACGAAGTTACCGCGGGCACCGAGTGCCCCAGAGCCCTCCTGGGACTGGCCCTCGGGCATTCCCGTACGGGGATGAGCCGGAGGGGCTGGTCCAGCGGAGCTGCTCCGAGCTCACCGCAGTCGGGCTCGGTCTAATGCGCGCAGCAGCTTCGCCGGCGGGACCGACCTGACGGCCTCGTCGCTTCCCCTCCGCTCTAGGCAGTTCCTACATGAGTGCCTTGGAGATCGGGGGGCTGGTGGGGAGCATTGCAGCCGGATACCTTTCCGACAGAGCGGTCGCCAGAGTAAGTAACCTGGGCCCTCAGCTGTGCTGGGCTGTTGCCACAGCATCGATTGAGCTGCTTCAGGACTTTGGCATTTGTGTTTGGGTTCCTTCCTGAGGGCTTAAAGGTGATTTTTGGTGCCCCCCAGCACCTGCTCTCGGGTGGCGGAGCAGCACGCTCGCCGCATCTGTGTTGCTCCGGAGGGAACGCAGAGATCTGGTGTTGACGGTTGCCTTGTGGCCGAAGGGATAATCCTGTTACAGCCCAGCGGTGGGACCTGAAGTTCAGGGTGGGAACAGGAGCTGGCTGCTGAGCAGGGTTGGACCGTGGGCAGTCCGTAATGCAAACCACGTCCCGCTAACACTGTCGGGGCCCCGCGGGTTGCGTTGCTGCGAGCGCGAGACCGCCGGAGCCCGGCTGGTTTCTGACCCCTGGTTTCCCATCCCGCGTTGCAGGTGGGGCTGTCAAGCTACGGGAACCCTCGGCACGCGCTGCTGCTTTCCATGATGGCCGGGATGTGCGTGTCCATGTTCCTGTTCCGTGTCACCGTCACCGGCGAGTCTCCCAAGGTGAGCCGTGCGCGAGCAGCTGACGGCGAGCTGCAGGGTCGGGCCTCTCGCGGCGAGTCTGACCGGGAGCGTGGCATCCCCTTCACCCTTCCCGGGAGCTGTAAGCCTGCAGTTTCTGTGCTGGACATGCACCCACCCTAATGATTGCTAAATGAATGAACCCCCTTTTCTCCTCTCCTTTTTCTCTTCTTCAGGACAATCCTTTCTGGACTGTAGCCTTGCAACCTCTAGCTGCGCTTACAGGCCTAAAAGAACATGAGGTTTCTGCCTTGCGGGTTCTTTTCTCCCCTCTGCTTGTTTCTGCTTTCACTGCTCCACCTTTTTCCTACCCCGGGAGGCGGGTTGGCTCAGCAGCGCTTAGCACCAGGGCACTCGGAACGCTCCTGTAAGTTTTGGGTCAGAAACCTTTCCTTCTCCTCACTTGGTTGCACCGCCCTCGGAAGCTGTGTAGAACGTTGCTGGGTCTTAGGCAGAAGGTTCCGAGGATGTTTGTTTGTCAGGTAAAACGTGGCCGGTTAGGGAGTCCGGTGGGGAGGAACGGTTGTTCCTGCGGTGCCTCGCGGTTTGCCTCTGCCAAAGCGTTTCCCTGGCTCTGTTTCCCAGCTGGAAAATCAGAGGGCACTTCCTTCCGGGCCCCTTGAAACGGTGTTTCTGGCTCAAAAAGCACGCCGTGACCTCGGCCGGCCGAGTCGCGTGCCCTTCCGCGAGGGACTGGTTGTTACCTCGGGGCACGAGCGGAGGCTGCAGCTGGGGCTGCTGGGGGTTTGGGGTGTGTTTCTGGGCCTGGGGAGTAGCGCAGACGTTACTGGGCCGCGGCC
>NW_010267156.1:0-311 GCF_000690775.1 Eurypyga helias | reverse complement strand
CGCTCCCCAACCCCGACGCTCTGACCGGTCGCTCGCGTCTGACGCGAGAGCTTCTAGTTGGTGCCTCCGGGCTCGTTTTGAACGGCGACTCCGTTCGCAGCGCTCTGCTGTGATTTCCCAGGCTCGCCGCCCGTCCCCCTTCCGTGTTCCTCCTTGCGGAGCGGCGCGAGGGGCAGGAGAGGGCAGAGCTCACGCTGACGAGCAGGGCGGCACGGCCGAGGTGCCGCTGGGCTGCACGTACCGGGCTCTGTCCCGGGTTCCGTTCTGCGTGCCGGCCGGGGAGCCAGCATCAGCCTGAAGATGTCACCCCC
>NW_010267155.1:0-596 GCF_000690775.1 Eurypyga helias | reverse complement strand
GTGTCGACTTGGGAGGATTTAGGACTGAAACTGTTAGAAGCTGCAGCGAAAGGGGACAAAGAGATGTCAGGGCTTTTCATGGGGACTGGACTGCTTAGAGATACTGGGAAACATTTGAAAACTCAGCAAGACGCGAGTGGGTGTGTATCACCCAAACCTCCTCCAGATCCCCCTCCAGACAACAGACAAGAGGGTGAGGTAGTGGGGGAGGGGGAGAGTTCGTGCCCCATGCCAGGTGCCACTTCTCAATGTCTCGAAGCCCCCAAGCCTGCCCAATGACGTCGACCTATATTAGGTAGCGATTCTGAGGACGAGGGTGACAGGCAGAAACCTCGGCAGATCGGTCCCTGCCTTCCCGAGTCTCACCGTCACTTGTGCCCCTCCTCCTTCCCTTCTGCGCCTTCTGCCCTCCCCGCTGCCCTCACAGCAACAGGATGATAGTCCAGATCTTTGCCAAGCAATGACAAAATTATCAGTGAAGGAAGGTGATGAGTGTGGGAAAGGGTGTCGAAATTCACAACAGTCAGTGACCCTTCCACTGGTCTCTAGCATTACGGTAGTACCGCGGGATCCTTAACAGTTTTGGCAAGCAGTAA
>NW_010267154.1:376-6286 GCF_000690775.1 Eurypyga helias | reverse complement strand
GCCAGCACGGGAGTTAGCGAAGCAGTTGATGCAGGAGCAGGGAGAGTGTTAGCAAGCGTACAGGAGTGAACGAGTAAGAGAGCAAGGGAGAGGGTAATGTACTCCCTCCTCGCCTCTGCCCCGAGCATGACGTACTATGGAATGAAATACTTCCTTGGTCAGTTTGGGTCAGGTGTCTGAACTCTATGTCCCAGCACTGTCTGTAGTGAGACAGCGAGAGCTGGGAACGCAGCTGCTGTGTCAGAAGCAGAGAAAGACCTTGAATTCAGTGCAGGCATTCCCCAGCGCCAGCTAAGAACTGATCAGTGCTGCTCTCTGCATCCAGGAGCACAGCTTCTAGCAGCCACGGTATATAGAGTTAACTCTTTGCTGGTGAACCCAGCACAGGTGGGATCACTTATTCCATGTCTGACTTCTGCACAGGGAGGGAGCACTTTAACCTGTTCATACTGAAGAGTTTCTGAGCAGGAAAATATTTCCAGTTTAAATCGTTGTGGTATTAATCAGTTACATTCACTTTGTCTAGTACCAGACCATGGGACCCTTTGAATGATATGATCCAGTTTGAAAAAGATGGCACCATCCAAACAAAAGTTCGACACCGGACACCAATGGTATGTTCCAGTTCTGTTAGCAGGTGCAGCAATATCCAGGGGCTTGTATGTACTGCGTAAGGTGTATAAAGGTCACCAAAGCATCAGAAGCGATGGAAAATACTGTTGTTATCCTACAAAAATGTAGTTTACCCTGTCCATAGTCTTTTGCTTCTCTGGTGCTTCCTAAGAGGTAGAGATGACTTGATTGGTTAGGAATATAAAATACACAAACTTGAACTCAACAGTTTAATGTGTATTTTCCCTTAAATGGGAAAATGCACAAACTTTAGACTGCTTGTACATCAAAAATTTTAACTTGGGCTTCTATTAGATATCGTGCTTTTAACTATTAGAATGTGCTGCTTTGCTACGGTTCTGGTTCTCTGGAAATAATTCATAAGTTTTATCAATTGTAGGTTAGCGTTCCAAAAATCAAACGAAAGCCAGCCAGTCAGAAGAAAGGAGAGTGTGGTTTCTCATCCCCGGAGCCTGATAACCAGGATTCCTCTGGGAGTGAAGGTAGGAAAAGATACATTTACATACAGAAATAAGAAGTGTGTTTGATGGTGAAACAGGGTTCTGTAGTCACACACAGTCTTATCTCGATGCCTGTATTGTGAAATAATGCATGCTTTAGGTCACGGTTTTATCCAACATGAAGCACACTCTGGAAAAACAAAAGGAGGAGAATGGCTCCTGGTTTTAATGGCACACATCAGTATGTAGCGTAGGTAGGTTTAAGTGCTGCACAAATTTAGTATTTGGGGAAAAAATGTTTGTAAACTCTTTTCCTTCTTGAAACCAGACGAATTGTTTTGATTGGTAGATCAGCATGTTACTGGCAGGCAGGTGGTTGTTGGTGATGCTTGCAGAAATTCAACGTACAGTGAGTGGTTCAAGATATTTTAAATGCCTAACTTGCTGCCCTTCTGTGCTGCAGGTGACTGACATACAGCTTCAGTTTTCAGCAGAGACTGAGTTAGAAAATGTTCTCCTTGGTTTTGCAGCTGGATTGGTTTGCTGTTAGGACTTAGTTCTGTTTTTGACTTGGCAGTCACTCCTGTGAATCAGATCTGGCTTTTGTGTCTTTCTAGCGCAACTCCTGAAGCATAATACAAGAATAAGGAAAAAAGGGGCCGACCTTGGTGAACTGCAGAGTGCCATTGAATCTATAAAGGAAACGCAAGAAGACATTAAGAGGTAGTACTAAATAACATGCTTTAAATTAGTTTACCAATTTCCTACCATTTTTTTCCTTGGAGGCTGGTATGTATCTTTCTGCTTTAGAGCTTTGATGTCTTTAAACTACCCTTTTTCCCAAATGTTGATTGCCCAATGCTGTTTCATAATCTTCCTCAAAAACTGCCTTCTGTAGGAAGGCCTGACATATTAGGAAATGCCAAATTGTCTACATTGAAATTTACAGGATGTTATTTTCTATCTTACAGAGACATTATGGCCCTGCGAAACAGAGTCACTTCTAATCCACCACCTGTGGACTACCACTTCTTGCAGTTTAAGCACTATGTCTTCATTTTACTCATGGTTCTGCTGCAGCTTATCATTAATTTCTTGTTCAAATAGGAAGTGCGAATAAGGGCCTTTCTGAGCTGGAATGATCGAACTCTTACTGGGGACCGTATTATAGGCTGGACTGTAAACGATGCAATATTATCTAAAAGAGCCCTGTAGCAACAACTTACAGAACTTTGCCTCAGCATCCGTGGTTCAGAATCATACTCCCCTCTACCCAGTTGAAGTAAGAATTGTGTAAGTGCCAGTACACTCTTGCTCCTGGTGTGTGCCTCTGTCTCGCAGACATCAGCCTTGTGTTTTATATTACGTCATATGCTGTATGATGAATCTTCACCGCAGAATAGACGGACTTAAAAATTCAGAGGTCAGACCTTGTAGGTAGGACGCGATTCCTGTTACGATAGAATGACAAACAAGCATACTTCGTTACGTTTAAACTTAGCATTTTTGTAACAAAGGAACTTTTGAAGTAGCCAACAGTTTTTGTAAACGGCGTTGGGTGTTTGGAAGTAAGCTTTTGTTTAAGGTCAAACAAGTACATTATTATACAAAGACCGTGCGTGTTAGGAGCTGGCAAGTGAAAGGCTGAAGTCTTTGGGAATTCTGCAATATAATGTCCTTGATTTGTTTTGGAAGTATGACGGTTTTTATCCTGAATTACTATAGTGGCTTGTAAGCCAGCTGTTTTATTTTTATAGTTTTAAATCTTTGGATTCTTCATAAATAACATTCCTGCATCTACTGTACAGAGCACATTTTTAACAGTACAGCACCCAGGAAGGTACTGTCTTGGTCCACTCTCTGTTGTGAATTGCAAATATCAATGATTTATGGCATGTTTGTAAGTCTGGATAAACCTACAGCTCTGAATTCACATTTGTGTATGGCCGCGTAAGCAGACAGACTGCTGATGCCAGGCCTCTCAATTTTGAAACAGAATGGGAAGATGCAAAGGTGTGCTTAGTTTGTAGCTTGAGTTGAAGCTCCCAGAGGGCAGGCGATGTAGGACAGAATTCCAGCACCGTCATGAGTTCACATGCACGTGAAAACGTGTGTGTTTACAAAGGGAAAGTCTTCAGAAATCGTGGGATGGCTAACACCACACCTACCAAAAGAAAGGAGCGTGAAACACGAAGTCTTTGTTAAACTCCTCCTTACTGCAGTGTATACTACCTAACAGAACACACGGATGCACCTCTTCCTTATGCTGTAGCCATACAAATTAATGTGAAGCTTAAGTTTCAACTTAAAACCAGGGTTTCTAACATTTTTATTTGAAGAAATATATGCATGTATAGAACTTGTAAAATTCTAGCAAAACAGTTCTAGTGCCAGCGTTCACCTGGTGAATTCTTTACGCCAGCCAAGTGTACCAAGTCAGAAAGGGGCTGCGGAACTCCAAAGGTACAGTGAGCCAAGTGGGGCAACAGGAGGATGAGCGGCACCTTGCAAAGGGCAGCCAAGTTCGTTCTCAGAGGATCCTCTCGGAAATGAAGTCCATCCTGGGCGGTTCAAAGGCCGCTTTCGGCTTTTTGGCCATGGTGTGGTTCTCCCTCTGCCTTGAGCAGCCTCCCTCGCTCTCCAGGTGGTCTGCCTTTCTGCTCTGTGTCAGTCTAGCTCCTGTATTCCTGCAGCTGCCATCTTTGCACGCTGCCCTTCTTTTACCTTTCCCCTTCTTCGGGCCTCTGCTACAGGAAGCAGCTCACTGAATGTGAAGTTCGCTGCTTAGGCAGTCAACTTCAGCTTGTTCCTTACCGCTTCCTTTGCACAGTTAGGTCTGGAATCATTTTCTGCAATGCGGTACCTTAACCAGAGTGATCTTGTACATGTGGGCAAGGCCAAACTTGATTGGATGAGGTTATGTCTACAGCTGATGAGGTAAAATTTGTGAATGTAGAAAGTTCTTCACTGTTTAAAAAAAAAAAAAATTAAAAACAAATCCCTAAGCTAAGTCTCAAACAAGAACTGAAGTTGTTAGCCCTGTATAAAGTGGCATAAAGAAAGCAGAATATAATAGTGTTAATTTAATGTTCTCAGCCTGGAATTTGGCTGTTTATTATCGCATTCAGATGTCAAAGCTTCACCCGTCTTAAGATCCATTACAAGCCTTTAAGCATACTCTGTACCTGGGAGTAATACAAGAGGAAATGAGTGAGAATGTGGGCAATAACTTCCATCCCCTAAAATAATACTCTGCTAAATCTGTGGTGCTGAAACTCTTGAGTGATAGTTACAAGCTTTTATTTCCCCTGTAATAGGAATGTCCTTCTGCCCTTTCATGTTGACTTTTTTGTTTTTAATCACTTCTATTCCAGATGAGTCAGTAACACAGTCTGCGTGTATTTTTACACGGAGTGCGTGGTGTGGATTTGACCCAGCCAGCTGGCTGGCAGTGCGATGTTGGACAATGTCGGACTAAACAAATATTCCGTGTCGGAGTATCTAAACAGATATTCCACATCTGATACTCCGTGTCATGCTCAGCTCAAGAGAAGTGAAAGACTTGAACAGAGCAAGAAAAAAGCCTGTGCTTATTTTCCTTTTCAGCTTGTGTTTTTAGAGTTGAATTCTGTTGTAAAAGTGATTTTAGTGATGGTCCAGGAAGGTAAAGGATATATGATGAAACTTGCTGTAAAGTAAAAGTGCAGACTTCTGCTTGACTCTATGATTAGACAACTTAAATTCTGCAAAGTACATGGAAAACCCACTAATTCCTGTTTTGCTGGGTTTTGTATGATGCTCCACCATACGAATAGAACAAAGCATTGCCTTGCCTGAGTTTTACAGTACAGCTGGTCACAGGCACATATGGAGTTTTTCGTTCAGTGTATCACCCCTGTCCTGTTTAACCACGACACGTAGCTCATCTTGAGTATTATGTACTTGAGACTGAGCTCTGCACAGTTATAAAAACACATCGTAGCCTGCAGATGTGAGGGCTGTGGCCTCCTACTCGTTTTTAAGTTTTAAAACAGCACTTGTTTTCACATTTTATTTACAAATCTTGTTTTGTCTGCGTGTGTGTGGGTTTTGGGTTTTTTTTCCTTGTACAGGAAGAATTTCAGATTTTGTTACTATGTGGTTTTGTTGTTGGTTTGGTGGATTTTTTTGTTTTGGGTTTGTTTTTCTTCAAATGCACTCTAAGCCTTTAATTTGCCCTTTAGGTACAGATTACCTAAGGTAAGAACAAGTAAATATGCCATGTGAAACATAGCAAGCGTCAGTTTCAGCACGTTTCTTGCATTTCACGTTATCCCTTTTGAATAGCTGATGTTACTTAGCGAGGGTGTAGCCTAGGGGTTTCCTCACACCCCAGTTAAATCTCATAAATCATTTGCAAGGTGGTCCCAGAAGATGTAGTGATGGTGGTTTCTTCCCTTTTTTTGTTTGTTGTTCGCTGCCCTCCTGTGCCTTGGGGATTTCTTTTTTTTTTCCTTTTGCTAGACTGTTGTTTATGAAACAGACTTTGGATTCAATGTTTGGTATAGTTTCGTAAAGGCTACTACTTCTCCATTGTTTGTGTAAATAAACTAACGAGGATTCTGTACATCTGTAAGTTTTACTTACTGTTATTTCAAGGGTATCCTCAAATCCCAGAAAACTTAGCAGATGCTCAAGTATTGTAAACAGTGCCTTCTCGATGGGTTTCTTGCTGTTCTGAGACATGTAAAGACGTGTCAGGTTTGTGCCATACGTAACATCTGACCTTTTGTGAGGGCTTTGTGCTTGAAAACTAACTTTCCTGCTTAGTCAGCCTCTGGGGAAAAAATAATAAACC